>NW_017308609.1:149444-170033 GCF_000935625.1 Nanorana parkeri | reverse complement strand
AAGATCCTTGGTGTTATTGGGAGATCCTTGGTGTTATTGGGCAAAGATCCTTGGTGTTATTGGGCGAGGGCTTGGTGTTATTGGGCGAGGGAGGGGCGGGCTTCCGATGACCGCAGCGGGGGGCGGGCTTCCGATCACTGCAAACGGGCAGTGTGCGCGTGCGGCAGTTGTCGAACCAGCAGGCCACTAACCCGCCGAGGATCGTACGGTTCCCGGTGGCTTTTCCGGCCCGCTTATTCGACGGAAGACGTGCGATCCGTACAGTATCAAACGGTTGCACGCCTTCCGCACACTTTGCGATGACCGTACGAATCGCGGGGATTCTCGCGCGATTAATCGTACAGTGTACGGGCACCTCAAGAAGCCATGCGAACGCTCTTGAGGTTGTCATTGGCACCGCAGAAAGAGGAATTGCTCCGATAGAAAAGTATAACAAATTAGTCGGGGGATGAACAACAAAAAACAATTCTTGTTGAGGGTAGTCGGGCATCACAGAAAAGTCGTCACCCAGCGAACAAAACAAGGGATCGCGTCGTTCAACGTTGATTATTACAACACATGTTTGGCCCGTCATATTACCTATTGATCTTAGTGTATAGTTTTTTCCAGAAATATATTTTTATTGAGATTTTTACAAAAACTAAATAATATGAACACACCAACAAAACCAAAAAGCGTACATACAGCGCAACACCCTCGGTCTTACAAATCATATGTTGTGTCGGGGCCGTATAACATAGAAGGCACTCGTGGTGTATGCACCTTATGGAATCCCTGAGCTAGGCGCAAGTTGGAGTGCTTTACCTTGCAGAGCTTGGACCGCCATCCTGCTATCGGAGGCGAGCCAATTCTAAGGAACAGGCACCCGGTCGGCATGGAAACAAAGTGACCAAGGCGTTGCACAACTAACATTCCCCACAGACAAACAAGAGAAGAAGGTGAGAGTTAAGGTGCCCATACACTGCACGATTATCGTACGATAATCGTATGCCATCGGTTTTTCGTACGAGAACCGAGCGGTGCTGAGTGTTAGAGGGGTCTCTGAAGACTCAACGCAACGATCGGAACTCCTCCGTATCTAAGAACAAGATCCATGGCGTCCACCTGGTCAGAAAGGTACCAGAGCTCTTTCTGCAACGAGCTCCTCAGATCTCATCAGGCGGCACATCTCTGCTGTCCATTCCGCAAACCGATGGGGCGACAGTGGAATTCCAATGTCGAGGGATCAAAGCTCTGGCACTTAGTGTACAGTTTTAATAGTATTTTAAGTTTGCGATTTCCAGTTTTCCCAATAAAAGTGAAAATGAAAAAAAAAATGAACATCGGAAAAATCTGATTTTTTTGCCTACTTTTACAAAACGGATCAAAGTGGGCAACCCCTAAATATTATCCAATCTTCTTGAAATTTAGCCTGTATATCTTTGACATCACTGAGACTCGGGGCGTAAGCAAAGTCTGCTAAAATTTTACAGTTTATTTTTTGCCTTAGATGAGAGTAGTAAAAATGTGGAATTCGCTTCCACTGGCCGCGGTATCCGCTGATAACGTAGATAAATTCTGGATACGTTTTTTTTCTTTCACAGAATCGACAGGGATATGGGAAGTGTCAGAGCCAGATAGATACAGACACACAAGTTCAACTGGATGGACCCTGGTCTTTATTGAACCTTACCTTCTATGTTACTATGAATCAATCTTTTGACCTGCGAGTGACCTTCTGCTGTACAGAAATACGATATTTACGTTGAAAAGATTCCCCACCCTCAGCACAGCCATGGCCTGTACCGCCTATGTGAGAGTTGAGGTGTGACCAGCGCGGATTTATCAAGAAAACCTCCGATGTTCAGTATGACTTGATTCTGATCTAAAACCTTTCCCACACTCAGGGCAGGAAAATGTCTTCTTCCCCTGAATTCCGGCACCATCCCTCACAGGACGAGGTCGCTCAGAGTCAGAGGGATCCCATGGTCTATCCACACTGTGACGTCCACCATCCATAGCTGAGCTCATTGTCTCTTCTCCCGCACAATCTGCTGTGATGTCCTCATCTTCCATCTTACAACCTGGAGATAAAGTCAGAGGATCCTTTGAGGGTTCCTCCATGGCGTGTCCTGGAAACATAGAGACACATGATGGAGAGATATGAGAGGGTGAGATGACTTCACTCAACATTCCATCTGGATCAGGAGGTCTGAGGGAGCAGATGTTCTATGATGAGGTCCCAACCAGCTGGGACTCCTCCCCTCTTTAGTTAAGAGTTCCACCCCCTCTGGACCAAATAAGTGTTCAGGAACAGAGCAGAGATAACAGAAGAACTACAGTTGATACAGAACAAATGTATTTGTTTGGAATAATCTCCACGTCGTACAAAGCCCTATAAGCAAAACGCGTCAAGTTTTGGCCACGCCTCCTAGTACACCTTTAGAGGCCTATTATCTGGTTTCTGCAAACTGCTAGGCAGCTCAGTGAAGGTTTTTTTTTTTAAAAAAGGGGATGCGCTGGTACCGGTGCGGAGCATTTGGGCGAGTACTTATCCCGATACCGGAACTTTCCGGTCAGAGGGAGACCTCTCTCTGACTGGCAGTGTCGCTAGGCAGCATGAAGCCGGCTTCCCAGCCAATCAGGAAGCCGGGCGGTGGGTCATGACTTGCCTAGCAACACCCCGAGGCAGCCTGGCTTCCTGACCAATCGGGAAGCCGAGCAGCAGGTCATTATTCGCCACACGGCTTCCAGATTGGTCAGGAAGCCAGGCTGCCTAGCACCAACTGAAGCCAGACTGCCTAGCAACAAGCGGGGCCAGCTGCTTAGCCAATCAGGAAGCCGCGAGGCAGGTTGTGGCAGTGTCGCGATGGAATGTGAAGTCGGTGTTCTTTCTCGGGCCAGTCATGACCCGCCGCTTTGCTTCCTCATAAGCCGGGTCCACAGCACCTCAGGATGCCGGTATCGGCGAGTACGGAAAAAAAAAAAACATTGGTACTCGTACTTGATACCAAAAAAACGATATTGGTGAATCCCTACTATAATATCTTATGACCGCCTCTGCTGCCAGTTCCAGCAATGTCTCCTCTCTACTCCCATTTCACCTCAGAGCTTGAACTTCCTGTCTGTATCTGACACATCACTTCCTGTCTATATTCTGTAGTCTGTCTGTTGTTCCCATAGAGATTGCCTGTCTGTGGGTTTCATAGACACTTCCTGTCTGTACTATCCATCACTTCCTGTCCCTTCTCCATGGAAACGTCCTGTCTGTAGGCGTCATAGAGACTTCCTGTCTGGGTATAGGTGAGATCACCACCTTGTGGAGCTTAGAGAAACTGCAGCTTAACTCAGGCCCTCATAAACCCAGGCCCACCATAATTCAGGTCCTCCATAACTCAGGTCCTCCATAACTCAGGTCCTCCATAACTCAGGTCCACCATAACTCAGGTCCTCCATAACTCAGGTCCTCCATAACTCAGGTCCACCATAACTCAGGTCCTCCATAACTCAGGTCCACCATAACTCAGGTCTATCCATAACCCAGGCCCTCTACTATTGAGGTTTTCCATAACCCAGGCCCCTCATGACTCAGGACCTCGATAAATCAGGTCCTTCATAGCTCAAGCCACCTATAGCTTAAGCATTCCATAACGCAGATCCTCCATAACTTATGTCCTCTATAACTTTGGCTCTCCATTACTCTGGCTCTTCATAACTCAGTTCCTCCATAAGGTAGGTCCCTGTAACACAGACCCTTCATAACGCATGACCCTCTGTAACCCAGGTCCTCCATCCCCCTTATTATAATTTACTTGGGATCATATCCCCTTTCAGGTTTCTCTTCTGTAAGGAGAACAAGTCTAATATTCTTAACCGATCTTCTTAAACGCAGGTTCTGTATAACTCAGGCCCTCCATAAATCAGGTTCTTCATAACCCAGGACCCCCAAAACTCAGGCCATCCATCCCCACTTAATAATTTAATTGGGATCATATCTTAGGTGTCTTTTCTTTAAGGATAACAAGTTTAATATTTGTAGTCGACCCTCTTAACTCAGGTTCTGCATAACTCAGCCTTTCCTTAACCCAGCCCTCCATACCCCAGGTCTTCCATAACTCAGCCATTCCATAACTCAGGTCTTCCATAACCCATGCTTTCCACAATCCAGGCTCTCCATAACCTAGGCCTCCATAACCCAGGCCCTCTATTATTGAGGTTCTCCATAACCCAGGCCCCCCATGACGCAGGCCCTCCCTAAATCAGGTCCTTCATAACTCAAGCCACCTAAAGCTTAAGTCCTCCATAATTCAGGCCCCCCCAATAACCTAGGCCCTCTATAAAGTTGGCTCTCTATAACTCAGGTCCTCCATAACCCAGGCCCTCCGTACCTTAGGTCCTGCATAACGCAGGGTCTCCATAACTTACATCCCTTATAATTCAGGCCCTCCCTAACTCAGGCCCTCTGTAACCCAGGTCCTCCATAACTCAGGCCCTCAATTCCCCCTTGTTAATTTAATTGGGATCATATCCCCTCTTAGGTGTCTCTTCTTTAGGGAGAACAAGTTAAATATTTGTAGTCAATCTTCTTAACTCAGGTTCTGCAATACTCAGGTCCTCCTTAACCCAGGCTCTCCATAACCCAGGTACTCCCTAAAATCAGGCCCTCCACAACTCTGGTTTCCATCCCCCTTATTAATCTAGTTGGGATCATATCTTAGGTGTCTTTTCTTTAAGGATAACAAGTTCAATATTTGTAATCAATCTTCTTAACCCAGATCTTTCATAACTCAGCCTTTCCATAACCCAGGTCTTCCATAAATCAGGTCCTCCTTAACCCAGGCCCTCTATAATTAAGGTTCTCCATAACCCAGGCCTTCCATAAATCTGTCCCTCCAAAAAATCAGGTCTTCCATAACCCAGGCCCTCTATAATTTAGGGTCTCCATAACCCAGGCCCACCATAACTCAGGCCTTCCATAAATCAGGTCTTCCATAAATCATGCTCTCTATAATTGAGGTACTCCATAACTGAGGCCCTCTATAACTCAGGTCTTCCATAACCCAGGCCCTCTATAATTTAGGGTCTCCATAACCCAGGCCCTCCATAACTCAGGTCTTCCATAACCCAGGCCCTCTATAATTTAGGGTCTCCATAACCCAGGCCCTCCATAACTCAGGCTCTCTATAGATGAGGTTCTCCATAACCCAAGCCCTTCATAACTCAGGCCTTCCATAACTCAGGTCTTCCATAACTCAGGTCCTCCTTAACCCAGGCTCTCCACAACCCACCCCCTCCATAAATCTTGCCCTCCATAACACAGGCCCTCTATAATTGAGGTTCTCCATAACCTACGCCCTCCATAAATCTTGTCCTCCATAAACCAGGCCCTCTATAATTGAGGTTCTCCATAACCCAGGACCTACATAAATCAGGTCCTCAATAACTCAGGTCTTCCATAAGTCAGGTCCTCCACCCCCCTTATTAATTGTGTTGCCCATCTCTGAACCTTCTCTCATTCAGTTTCCTAACCTATAAGAAACTGAGAAGAAGAACAAAGACAATGCAATAATACAAATTCAGAATTTAATCAATTAACTTACAAAGAATATAGCATTTTAAATATATATTTTCATAAAACATAATTATTATATATTTCCATTTTTATCAGGAAAATCTGAAATGTTCCATCTAAAAAAGTCCTATTTTCCACCTTCATCCAGCAGGGGACTCTCCAGCTACTTACCTGTGTGGGATCTCCATTGTAAGGTTGTGGAACCGTACCCGCCTTTAGGGAAGAAATCTGGCTTCTCGCCTGCGTGAAATATCAGATGTACAGAGACCCTGGACTTATTGGGAAGTCATTTCCCGCACTCAGGAAAGGAATATGGCTTCTCCCTGTGTGGGATCTTTCATGTTTGACGAGTTGTGGTTTGTGTTTATAACTTTTCCCACACGCAGAGCAGGAATATGGCTTCTCCCCAGAGTGAGACCTCTGATGCACAGCGAGGTCTGATTTTTTAATAAAGCGTTTCCCGCACTCAGAGCAAGAATGTGGCCTGTCCCCTGTGTGAGACCGCTGATGATCAGTCAGATGAGACTTGCATATATAGCTTTTTCCGCACTCAGAGCAGGAATATGGCTTTTCCCCGGTGTGAAACCTTTTATGCACAGTGAGATGAGAATTGCGTATGAAACGTTTCCCACACTCGGAGCAGGCATATGGCTTGTCCCCTGTATGAGATTTCTGATGATCAGCGAGATGAGACTTGCGTATAAAACATTTCCCGCACTCAGAACAGGCATACAGCCTGGCCCCTGTGTGAGATATCTGATGTTTAACAAGATCTGACTTCATTACATAACTTTTTCCACACTCGGAGCAGGAATATGGCTTCTCACCTGTATGGGACCTCTCATGCACAGCAAGGTGAGACATACGTGTAAAACGTTTCCCGCATTCAGGGCAGGAATACATACCTTCCCCTGTGTGTGACATTTGATGCACAGTGAGATTAGATTTACATGAAAAACGTTTCCCACACTCAAGACAGGAATAGAGCAGCTCTGCCGTGTGCCATCTCTGATGTGCAGAAAGTTTTGACTTTTGTGAAAAACATTTCCCGCATTCAGGACAAGAATACGGCTTTTCCCCCGTGTGAGATCTCTCATGTGAGATCAGTTCGGATTTATAAAGAAAACTTTTCCCACACTCAAGACAGGGATGAAGCTCCTCACCCGTGTGAGATCTCTGATGTACATTAAGGTGATACTTCCGTAGAAAACTTTCTCCACACTCAGGACAGGAAAATGTCTTCTCCCCCTGAATTCCGGCCCCATCCCCCACAGGACGAGGTTGCTCAGAGTCAGAGGGATTGCATGGTCTCTCCACACTGTGAGGTCCACCATCCATAGCTGAGCTCATTGTCTCTTCTCCCGCACAATCTGCTGTGATGTCCTCATCTTCCATCTTACAACCTGGAGATAAAGTCAGACGATCCTTTGAGGGTTCCTCCATGTCGTGTCCTGGAAACATAGAAACACATGATGGAGAGATATGAGAGGGTTAGATGACTTCACTCAACATTCCATCTGGATCAGGAGGTCTGAGGGAGCACATGTTCTATGAGGAGGTCCCAACCAGCCAGGACTCCTCCCCTCTTCACTCAACATTCCATCTGGATCAGGAGGTCTGAGGGAGCGGATGTTCTATGAAGAGGTCCCAACCAGCTGGGGCTCCTCCCCTCTTCAGTCAAAGGTCCTCCCTACAGATCACTTATACATTGACACAACCTTGTCAGAAGAGGGGGAGCCAATGGGGACTGGGAGGAGCATGCTTTTCACCCAACCACAAGCCTAGGCACTGGGTCATGTGACCTCTGAGAAACAAGAAGATCAGAGTATAGACTGGCAGCCCCTCCCCCGGATAACAGAAGTATATAATATGACTCACCTGTGGTGATCTCTGTAGGCGTGTCCTCCTCTATGGACGTCCTCATCACTCCGGCCTCCTCCGTATATCGCTGATCATCCCTCACATACGTCTCTTCTACTTCACCCTCAACTTTCATCTTCATCAGATCTTCACCCTAAACCAACAGAACGGCAGAAAGTCTCATCTGTGACATAGAAGTATTTATGATGTGACATCACATAGAAGATCTCATCTTGTAGAGTCCACACGTCATCTCCACATGTCAGAGCGTTCCATCACTTTATGTTCCCGCCCCTCAACTCCACCCACCTGATCATGGTGGGGGATGGTGAGATCTTCCTGGGTGGGATCCCGGGAATACAGAGGGCGGGGACATCTCTCATGGTGGGGGATGGTGAGATCTTCCTGGGTGGGATCCCAGGAATACAGGGGGCGGGGACATCTCTCTGGTGGGTTCCTGTTATTAGGTGGCTCCATGTGTCCATCTAAAAGCTCCTCCATCACCCCGTACTCCTCATCCTCCTCTTTATACTCTTCTTTAATAACAATATTAAAATCCTCAAGGTTTGCATTCTAAAAATATAAGAAAACATTATAACAAATATGATTGTGTATAAATTATAACTATCAGTGATTGTGCATCATCTACCTGATCATGGTGGGGGAGGGTGAGATCTTCCTGGGTGGAGTCCCGGGAATACAGAGGGCGGGGACATCTCTCATGGTGGGGGAGGGTGAGATCTTCCTGGGTGGAGTCCCGGGAATACAGGGGGCGGGGACATCTCTCTGGTGGGTTCCTCTTACTGGATCCATCTGTAGGAAACACACACACTGACTGAATACATTGTTTCTATGTGTGTATCAGATGATGGGGGATGTAGGCGGAGCCTCCGTACTGCTCTCTCCTCTTACCCGGTGATGTGAGGGGCGGGGCATTCTCCATCACCACGTCCTTGTAGAGATCCCGGTGTCCTTCTAGATACTCCCACTCCTCCATGGAGAGATAGACAGAGACATCCTGACACCTTATAGGAACCTGACACACACAATGATACCGTCACCACCCAGACACGCCCCTTGTCTGTTCCTGGATCATGTCCCAGAATCCCCGGCACCGCTCACCTCTCCCGTCACCACCCAGACACGCCCCTTGTCTGTTCCTGGATCATGTCCCAGAATTCCCGGCACCGCTCACCTCTCCCGTCAGCAGCTCCATCATCTTCTTGGTGACTTCTAGAATCTTCTCCATGTTGGGTCTCTCGGGTTTTAGGGAGTCACATGGGGGCGCTGTGATGGTCACATGATCACCAGACTTCAGAAGAGGAAAACTCTGGATGGAGAAACCAATAGGAACATCATGTTAGATTCCCAGAATCCTCCTCACCTCTCCGGTCAGGTCATGTGACCTCCCAGAATCCTCCTCACCTCTCCGGTCAGCAGGTAGATGATCTCCAGGGTGAGGTTCAGTATCCTCTCGGTCATATGACTCTGGTCCTCCTCCATCCTCACTGATGTGGTCATGTGATCTAAGTAGATGGATAGCGGGGAATCAGCATGGAGTCACTCGGCATGTCCACCCAAAGTGTGTCTTATGTTTTAACACATTTGGTCCTACGTGATGCCAGTGGGCTCTGCGGTCTCTTGTTACACATTCAATCTTAGTTTTTAGATACAAATCAGGTTGCCCGCGGTGATATGGGGGAGGAGGGTCGGATCTGGATCGGGATATCCCTAAATACAGAAGATCTCAAACATCAAGCTTTGCCTCAACCTCTTCTAGATCTTTCTCAAAGTCTCTCTTGGTTCCCTCTGTTCATGGACTGTGCTGGCTGGACCCTTACAGAGCTCTGGCTCCTTGGCCATGGATGGTCTACTGGTATCTCCATCTTTATCCTCCAAGGAAGGATAACATAGGAAGGTTCCTCGGCATACTTCCTACTCAACCATCACCCACCACATCTTCATATGCGAGGGGCCAGTCCCAGCTTGTTTCCTCAAGTCCTTACACTCCTTCCTCTATCAGCCAACATCCTTGGGTTTCCTCCCAGATTTCCACCTAGTCTTTCTTCATAGGCCTTAGGCCCAGAGATGGGAGGAAGGGAGATCCCTGCTTCCTTCCATTTCTAGGCCTATGAAGAAAGACTAAGTGGAAATCCTCACAGGGAAATAGCCCGTCAAGGAAGAGACAAAACGGGACAGGAAGTATCTCAGATACTTAACAGTTCTCCAGCCTTCGTCAGCAGGTTCCTCAGGTCCACAGATCGGCCAGGATATCAAACACCCAGAACATGGGATGATACCTCTCTAGCACTCCCCGCTGGAGCAAACTCTAACAACGTACCGGAGGAAATACACACTGAGCTTAGAGGAACATTCCCGTTGGAGGGACAGATAGGCCGAGTACAGCCCAATGCTGGCCACAGAATTCTCAAAAAATACAAAAAGTAAGCAAAAAATTCTACATCCGTAGTAAGGAGGAAAATATGTCCCGGTGTTAATGGTCAGTAGGGAGCAAAAATGGTGAGGAGTGTTAGTCAGAGGAAAATATGCCCGGGCCTTAGTGTCAGTGTAAGAATGGTCTGACACCAGTGGTCAGAAAACGAACCTTGGCCTCAGCGGTCAGACCAAAATGCCCCCGGCGTCAGAACGTGGACGATCCCTCCTCTTCCCAGCATAGTGCCCGCAGACCCTCAGTTACATTGCTCCCGGCTATACCTGTGTTGTACAGGGGGAGGGGGTGTCCTATCCACGGGTGACAACACTGGTCCTACGGTGAGTGAGCGTGGTCACCCGAGGGACAGGAAGTGCGTTCCCGGCAGGATCACCAGGTGAAAATAAAGGAAAATAAAGGAAAAAAAGAAAAGGAATGCAGCCGCCACACCTCAGGACGGGTCAACTGCGATGGATCGGATTCTTCATCTCGGGTTTAGGACTGCCACGTAAGGATTGCGCTGATGTGACCTTGGTGGACTCGGGAGGAAATACCCCGGTAGACGGTTGTCACCGTACCAGGCGTCCTCATCGGAAGATTTCCTCTTCGGTGGCCGGAGGTAGTCCCAGATACATCAGGAACCAGGACGTATAGAGGGTGACTCTTCCTCACGGGGACAGACCTGACAATGTCCCGAAGCACAAATTTGGGCTTTAGATACACCTCAAAAAGGACCATCGTCTCCTGATACAACCCTCCCCTCCCCCGATAATACATCAGTATACAGAATTGAGAAGGAATTTGTCGCAGAACCGACGTCTCCAAAATTAGAAAATTAAAGGTTCCGCCCCCGAAGTGTTAAATTTGTTCTGGTGATAGAAGAGGACACAACGGGAGGGGTAGTTACTGGGGGTAAATCTAAAATAATATCTTATTACCTCCTCTGCTGTCAGTTCCAGCAATGTCTCCTCTCTACTTCCTCCAAAAATCACCTCAGAGCTAGAACTTCCTGTTTATACGTGACATCACTTCCTGTCCAATTATCATAGAGACTTTTGTCTCGTCTAGGTGAGATCGCCGCCTTGTGGAGCTCAGAGGAATAAAAAAAAAAATCCCTCCACTGATCCCTATCAGTCCTATATTTCTGTCCCAAACGGTGGGATGGAGATGACCCGTCTATAAGGATACACAGAGCACAAGGCCGTGTTCACACTACGAGAGGTCTCTCGGTTCCTCTGAGCTCCACCAGGTGGCGAACTCACCTGTACCCAGACAGGAAGTCTCTATGGAAAGCGGACAGGAAGTGATGTCAGCTATAAATAGGAAGTCATAGCTGTGAGGTGATTTTGGAGGAAGTAGAGAGGAGACATTGCTGGAACTGGCAGCAGAGGAGGTAATAAGATATTATGATATATATACACCCAGTAACCCCTCCCCCCGTCATGTCCGTCCTCGTCCTCCATAGTCACCGTGACGTCTTTCACCACGCCAGGGATGTATATAAATACGATGTACTGACACCGCCGAAACATTTCTAACCTCGATGTCAGATCATCATTTTCAATTTTGGAAAAATGTATCTCAATATATGTGACTTTTTTTTGGGGGGGGGAGGGAGGGGCCTAAAATGTACCTGCAACCAAAACGTTCTTCATTTCGGGTTGGAGCGCGGAAAGAAAAGACCACGCGTCGGGTTCGGTCTCCTCAGGAAGATTGATCCTGATCGTACCGAACGTTTTCCCCCGGGGACTGAAAAGCGATGGGAAACCCAAACATTTTAACAGTTGCCACCAAAAATAGGAAATATTACGGTATCCCTTACGTCCCTCAGGTTTCTTATCACTTCCTGTTGTCTCTCTGGGACAGGAAGTGAAGGCCAATCTACCCAAGGGTCCGAGGTAAAATTTTCCGGGTTTCAGATTTGCGTTCCCGGAAAATTGATGTCCTCATTCACCCAGGAGAATAAAAAATAAACCCCATAATGTTCTGTATGGCCAGAGGCTTAGAAAGGGCCAATAAGGGGCGGTTTTGGATAAGCAGAGTAAAATTTTCCAGCAGCTGGACATTTATAAATGAGCAAGGTTAGGCCCAAATTCACTAGAGACAAAGAGCGCAGTACGTTACCGCCGTGTTCAAAAAAGGAAAACCATAGAAGAGTGGAAGAACAGTGTGCACCTAAACCACCCCACATGATATCACTCACATTCACTGCACCCTGCTGGGCCCATGTGGGGTTTTTTAAAGTTAGGCATACTCCAGTTAGGCCCACTATCCCTGATTATTACCAGTTAGGCCCACTATCCCTGATTATTACCAGTTAGGCCCACTATCCCTGATTATTACCAGTTAGGCCCACTATCCCTGATTATTACCAGTTAGGCCCACTATCCCTGATTATTACCAGTTAGGCCCACTATCCCTGATTATTACCAGTTAGGCCCACTATCCCTGATTATTACCAGTTAGGCCCACTATCCCTGATTATTACCAGTTAGGCCCACTATCCCTGATTATTACCAGTTAGGCCCACTATCCCTGATTATTACCAGTTAGGCCCACTATCCCTGATTATTACCAGTTAGGCCCACTATCCCTGATTATTACCAGTTAGGCCCACTATCCCTGATTATTACCAGTTAGGCCCACTATCCCTGATTATTACCAGTTAGGCCCACTATCCCTGATTATTACTGCAGGTTAATTGTACACTGCTCTATATCTGCAGTAAAGCCCCAGGCTTGTTCTCTTTCCCAAATTTTAAAGGATTGCCCAAACCCTTAGCGAATGGAACCGGAGCAGATTATATGAGTCTCCAACTCTGGACAATAGTACAGAACCGGCATTGCTGAAAGTACCATCACCCGCACCATAAACCCCCTTATATCCCCATCCAGTACAGTCCAGATAACTCTCCACTATCCGTCTACAGAGAGACCTCCGTAGATCACATGACCGCATGAATGAGGATGGAGGAGGAGGACCGGAGTCACATGACCGAGAGGATACTAAACCTCACCCTGGAGATCATCTACCTGCTGACCGGAGAGGTGAGGAGGGTTCTGGGAGGTCACATGACATCACTCTGATCTCTATTCATAAAACACAGACCTGACCGGAGAGGTGAGGAGGATTCTGGGAGGTCACATGATATCTTTCTAATTTTTCTATGTAGAGTTTTCCTCCTCTGAAGAACAAAGACCGACTAACCCTCACACTGCCTCCACCTCGCTCCTTGATGCTGAAGAGAAACAATGAGAAGAAGATTCTGGAAGCCACCAAGAAGATGATGGAGCTGCTGACGGGAGAGGTGAGCGGTGCCGGGGATTCTGGGACATGATCCAGGAACAGACAAGGGGCGTGTCTGGGTGGTGACGGGAGAGGTGAGCGGTGCCGGGGATTCTGGGACATGATCCAGGAACAGACAAGGGGCGTGTCTGGGTGGTGACGGGAGAGGTGAGCGGTGCCGGGGATTCTGGGACATGATCCAGGAACAGACAAGGGGCGTGTCTGGGTGGTGACGGGAGAGGTGAGCGGTGCCGGGGATTCTGGGACATGATCCAGGAACAGACAAGGGGCGTGTCTGGGTGGTGACGGGAGAGGTGAGCGGTGCCGGGGATTCTGGGACATGATCCAGGAACAGACAAGGGGCGTGTCTGGGTGGTGACGGGAGAGGTGAGCGGTGCCGGGGATTCTGGGACATGATCCAGGAACAGACAAGGGGCGTGTCTGGGTGGTGACGGGAGAGGTGAGCGGTGCCGGGGATTCTGGGACATGATCCAGGAACAGACAAGGGGCGTGTCTGGGTGGTGACGGGAGAGGTGAGCGGTGCCGGGGATTCTGGGACATGATCCAGGAACAGACAAGGGGCGTGTCTGGGTGGTGACGGTATCATTGTGTGTGTCAGGTTCCTATAAGGTGTCAGGATGTCTCTGTCTATCTCTCCATGGAGGAGTGGGAGTATCTAGAAGGACACCGGGATCTCTACAAGGACGTGGTGATGGAGAATGCCCCGCCCCTCACATCACCGGGTAAGAGGAGAGAGCAGTACGGAGGCTCCGCCTACATCCCCCATCATCTGATACACACATAGAAACAATGTATTCAGTCAGTGTGTGTGTTTCCTACAGATGGATCCAGTAAGAGGAACCCACCAGAGAGATGTCCCCGCCCCCTGTATTCCCGGGATTCCACCCAGGAAGATCTCACCATCCCCCACCATGATCAGGTCGGTGGTCACGTGATTACATGTCCGTTATTTATGATTTAGAAACGAGTTTGTTTGATAAATTGTTTTATTTGTATTCAGATTCTAAATCTCGGAGATTATAATATTATCGTTAAGGAAGAGTATAAAGACGAGGATGAGGAATATGGTATAATGGAGGAGTTTTCAGAAAGACCCACGCAAGAGGCGGATGGAGTGACGGAGGAGTCATCCAGCTACAGGAACCCACCAGAGAGATCTCCCCGCCCTCTGCATTCCGGGGATTCCATGCAGGAAGATCACAACTACGCACAACATTATGAGGTTGGTGGGACAGATCATCTGGAACATGAGGAGGACTCGTGGAGACAATGTATGGATCCTACAAGTTGACTGTTGCTGTTATTTTCTTGGCTTAGGTTGATCTGACGGATATAAAAGTTGAGGAAGGAGAGGAGACGTATGTGAGGGATGATCAGCGATATACGGAGGAGGCCGGGATGATGAGGACGTCCATAGAGGAGGACACGCCTACAGAGATCAGCACAGGTGACCCATAATATATTCTTCTGTTATCTGTTAGGTTCCTGCACACTGATTGGTCCAGAGCAGGGCGGGAGACGAGTGAAATCAATAGGTTGATGGTGGGTCATACACATTAGATACACAGAGCAGATCTTCTCTGTCTCGGATAATCCTTGTTCTTGGGGTTGTAGACACAATTTATGGATCTAGATTGGATTGATGTAGATTCTGTGGTTCATATCGGGATGGGGAGGGGGTAAGTATAACAGTTGAAGGTGCATTTACGCAGCTCTATATAACCATAATATGTATTTTATTTGGTGGCATCCCTTGTTTAGACCATATAGGCTTCATCTTGGTTGGGCTTCATGCATGCTCATTCTCTGACCTCTGGTGGGGCCGAGCTCCACTTTCATTATTAAACCATTGACCACATGAGGAAGTGTAGTAGTGATAGAGTAGTGAGAGGGGAGGTGGGACGTCTCACCTCAAAACCCTTATTGGTTCCTCACCCTCAAGGGTCATTCAATGAAGACGTGAAGGTAGTAGAAGGTCCAGAGGTCTCATTCACCAGTTTCTCTGAGGAAGGAATCATAACATCCTCAGCAATCATCCACTTCAAACAAATTTTGGAGGGGGGGAGGGGTAAGTAGAGATTTTGAAGTGCTTTGTAACCAATAACAGAAAGTGACGGGGAATGAGGAACCAAAGAGCCAACGATGGTCTTCAGGATCAGTCCAGCCTTCATCTTGGTTGGGTTCCTCCATCCTCACTCTCTGACCTCTGGCGGGGCTCAGCTCCACTCTTATTCCTAAATGACTGATGGAGGAAATAAGGAAGTGTAGGACATCCCATGGTGGGAAGATGACAGACTAAAGGTGGGTGAATCTAGAAGTCTTCTGGTCGGAGGTCAGGAGGAACCATGTACCAGATATGATCCTCATCATCAAAGCTGACTGATGTGGGCGGAGTCCTGGGTGAGGTGAACCAACCCGCTCATGTCCTCCAATAATCTCTTTCTTTCTATTTGTAGTCCATGGACGAGACGTCGGGAAGATCTCAGAGGAACGTCTCACCTTGTCTCTAGACTGCAAAGTAGAAGATGAGGACATCACACAGTACAGTCAAGGAGGAGACCTGGCTACCCTACAATATGGTCCAGGAGGAGACCCGGCAACCCCGAACGCCCACCCAGTGCCATGCGGTGCCAATAGAACATCGAAATGTGTTTCTGAAAGTTTCGTTTTTGATGGACACCAGAGATCCCACACTGAGAAGAAGTCATACATGTGTCTGGAGTGCGGGAAGGGCTTTGAAAACACGCACCATCTCATCGAACACAAGAAATCTCACGCAAACAAAGAGCTCCATACGTGTGCAGAGTGCGGAAAAAGTTTTCTCCATGAATCGAAACTCATCGAGCACCAGAAATTTCACGCGGCGGAGAAGCTGCACTCGTGTCCTGACTGCAGGAAAATATTTGTACAGAAAAGAGCGCTGGTCAGACACCAGAGGTCTCACACGGGGGAGAAGCCGTATTCCTGTCCCAAGTGCGGGAAGTGTTTTTCACAAAAGTCCAACCTTTCGGGTCACCTGCGATACCACACCGGGGAGAAGCCGTTTTCCTGCCCGGAGTGCGGGAGAAGCTTTGTGCGTAAACCGGACCTCGAAAGGCACCACAGAACTCACACCGGGGAGAAGCCGTTTTCCTGTACACAGTGCGGGAAACGCTTTTCACGGAAGTCCTACCTGTCGGACCATCAGAGATACCACACGGGCGAAAAGCCGTACTCCTGCTCCGCGTGCGGGAAAAGTTACGTGTACAAAACGGACCTCACCGTACATAAAAGATCTCACACGGGGGAGAAGCCGTATTCCTGTCCGGAGTGCAGAAAATGTTTTTCCAAAAGGTTTGATCTGACCAGACATCAGAGATCACACGCGGCCCTTAAGAAATAAATTATATCCATGTGCGGGAAAGGTTTTCAGAAGACAACATATTTATGCTTTGATTATGGGACATGAACATGTATATGAAAATACATTGTATGATATGTTTACATGAGGTCGATCGGACATTATATGTTATAGGTAACCCCTTCGATCCGTACATGGATGAGTAAATACAATGTAACAACCATAATGTTATATGATATTTCTCGATGAAGCTTCCAAATCGCCATTCAGAAGCTTCAATTTCCACAGAAGTTGGATCTGTCAGCATTAGGGACAGAGGAGCAAGAGGGGGAAGAGAAACGAGGCGTACGTGCATACGAGGTACGCCCAAAGTCTCCAGCCGGTTAACTACCGGTCCACCTAACCTAGAGGTCTATCCCTTAGCACAGAAGGCACCAAGCCATGCGCCACCCAGCTCCCTACAAAAGGTAATCACTGCTGAATGAAGATATGGAAGCGTCCTACCAAGCCGTACTTGTAGATGTTCCCTCAATGGATGTGAAGGTGTGGATGTGTGGGCACGGAGGCAACGCTCGATGATATATAATGTGTACAGAAAATATTTTAATAAACAAAAGAATTTAAATTGATCCGATTGGTATCAAATGTCTCCACCGTGCAGAATCCTCCACTTCCGGGAGCACAGAGGGACCCTTGGGAGTAGGCCCGGAGCCTACTACCAGAGCCCACACATGATATGTTGAGAATGCTGAGATGAGGTGACATCATGGGGTCATGAATAAAGAGGTTCACACTCAAAATCCTTTGTCCGCGTGTCTCCACACGTACGTAACCCCTCATCGTGTAGATCTGAGCTCAGCTGAGGTAGAGCAATCAATGACTTGAGTTGTATACAGTTCGAAAGACGATCTTCATGTGTTTCTGTTGGGTTGTCCCTATGTTGACCACGTTTTGGGAGGAAGATGGGTAGGTGTATGGAGGTATCACCTTTTGGGTTGTTTGTGATGATCAGGGATCGCCAGCTGAGATGTTCCTCCACAAAGAGGAGGTCATGATGAGCAGAACATGGACTACATCAATACCAAGGTAACTTGACTTGTGTGAGGCCCTTACTCATAAGCCGTTCTCCATGTTGGGTTGCCTCTATGGTTATGTTTTGGGGGAAATGTGTAGACGTGCCACTTTAGGGGTTGTTTGTGTTGATCACACCTCAGGTTAGATGTTCCTCCACACAGAGGAGGTCATGATGAGGAGAACATGGACTACAATCCCACAGGGACCTGACTTGTGTAAGGCTCTTACTGGCAAACCTTTCTCCTTGCGTCTCTCTCGGGTTGCTCTATGTTTTGGAGGTAATGTGCAACCTTAGGGGTTGTTTGTGTTGATCACTCCTCAGGTGAGAAGTTCCTCCACACAGAGGAGGTCCCTCTATGCTTATCAAATGTGTAGATGTGCCACCTAAAGGGGTTGTTTGTGTTGATCCCACCTCAGGTGAGAAGTTTCTCCACACAGGGGAGGTCCCTCTATGCTTATCATGTTTTGGAGAACATGTGTAGATGTGTCACCTTTAGGGGTCAGATAAGACGTTCCTCAGGACCAATTAAGACATTTCAGTCGGTGACTTGACTTGTGTGAGGCTCTTACTCGCAAACCTCCATGTGTCTTTGGGTCCATCTCTGCTTATGTTTCGGAGGAAATGTGTAGATATAACGAAGGGGTTGTTTGTGTTCCTCCACACAGGGTAGGTCATGATGAGCAGAACATGGACTACATCAATCCTACAGTGTACATCGGGACCAATTAAGACATTTCACTCAGTGACTTGACTTAGGTTTGTGAGAACCTTACACTTCTCCTTGTGTCTCTTCTGGCTTGGACTATGCTTTGAATCAAATGTGTAGATGTGCCACCTGAAGGGGTTGTTTGTGTTGATCACACCTCAGGTGAGAAGTTTCTCCACACAGACGAGGTCATGATGAGCAGAACATGGGCTACATCAATACCACAGCGACTTGACCTGTGTGAGGTTCTTACTCGCAAGCCGTTCTCCATGCGTCTACGTTGGGTCCCTCGATGCTCATCTTTCGGAGAACGTGTGTAGATGTGCCACCTTTAGGGGTCAATAAGAAGTTCCTTCTCATGGATGAGGTCAGGAGGAGCATAAAATGGACTTCCCTTACACAAGACTCCCAGGGCGACAGTGATGGACCTTCTACAAGACTCCCAGGGCGACAGTGATGTACCTTCTACAAGTTCATCTTCTCTTCATCAGCAGCTCCCAAAAGACAAGTGCGTGCCAAATATGCTGGAATGGTCGGAGGTTTTATTAAACCTACTCTTGGCATGTTTGAAAGCCCAGTTGAATGTTCAGTTTTATACATGCCAGCTGTATCATAACAAAAGTAAGGCCCTTGCAATCTATACGGAATGAGGAGATAGTTGGAGGATATATGCTTGGCCGTTGTCAACGTGGATAGAAGTCCACCTGCCAGGTGACTATATAACATTCACCGAACAGAAGATGTTGCTGAATGTCAGCAAAGGTGGGTGAATGTGCGTGTGGGAAAAGGTTTCCTGGTGGTATTGGGACAAACATTTTCCCCTTAGAGGGCCACATACATATATATTATACATTGCTCTATGAGACAGTTCTTGGAACTGCAGTTCCTCTGAGCTCCACGAGGCGGTGATCTCAACTATACCAAGATAGGAAGTCTCTATGGAAAACAGACAGGAAGTGATGTCACTTATAAATAGGAAGTTCTGGGTTGGTCGAAGTAGAGAGGAGACATTGTTGGAACTGGCAGCAGAGGAGGTAATATTCGGGTTGTACTGTACGGGCGATGTCACCGAACGACGAAGCCGGATCAAAGTTTTCCATGTAAAGGTGAAGTCTTCATTCTCTCGTAACTCCTCAAGCCTACAGGTGGCCGCATGTGGACCCAGGTGGGGCCTACAACTACCTGGGAAGGAGAACCCAGAACTACGACTGCTGGAGGTTCCAGGAGGTAGCATGGACCTCAGGAACAAGTCTGGTGTTTCTCCCAAGGAACATCTCAATGTCAGTCCTCCATTCCTTTAGGGCTCCACCACAGGCCTTTCAGGGGGGCGGGCGCTACACTCTTAACGGACCTCCGATGTAGGATGAAGTCTTCTTCAGAAGAAGACACGTCTGGGAGAGACGGTGGATCCTCTCCTGATCCCTCCCCCCGTGGATCCCCGCTGATCACCTCAGTACAGCAGCGGTCCCCAACCTTTTTGGCACCATGGACAGGGAGGGGGGGAGGGTTGTGGGTGCAAAAGAAGTGGAATTCTCATCAGACAGCCGCTTGCTCCTCACTAGGGCCCCGGCGGAGCCGACTTCCAATATGCCCGATTAGAGGGCCGCCTCTGCCTAATTGTAGCCGGCCTGGATTGCCATTGGGGGATCCAGGCCAGCTGGGTCTATTTGCAGGGGCGGTCTAAGAGAGGGAGCTCCACGTGCCCCAATGTTAATCTGGCCCTGGCCAAGGAGACTGCCGGTGGCTGCTGCCCGGAGGTTAGGGACCCCTACGGTACAGGACATGATAATGACGTGGAGGACCAGGAGAGAGAGACACTCCAGGAAGACTTCCCCCCCCTTCCCATCATATCCGTCCTCGGCCTCCATAGTCACTGTGACCTCTTTTATCTCCGGCAGATTCTTCTACACACATATATAGCTCCTCCTACATCCCGACCTCCATGTCACCTCCCCCTCTCCTCCTCCTATTATTGTACAACCAACACAATCCGGATCATTCTCTGATATCAATGTTATCCGTCTACAGGGAGACCTCCATAGAGGACTGCACCAATGACGGAGGAGGACCGGAGTCACATGACCGAGAGGATACTAAACCTCACCCTGGAGATCATCTACCTGCTGACCGGAGAGGTGAGGAGGATTCTGGGAGGTCACATGACCTGACCGGAGAGGTGAGGAGGATTCTGGGAGGTTACAAGACCTGACCGGAGAGGTGAGGAGGATTCTGGGAGGTCACAAGACCTGACCGGAGAGGTGAGGAGGATTCTGGGAGGTTACAAGACCTGACCGGAGAGGTGAGGAGGATTCTGGGAGGT
>NW_017308609.1:142563-148620 GCF_000935625.1 Nanorana parkeri | reverse complement strand
GATGGAGAATGCCCCGCCCCTCACATCACCGGGTAAGAGGAGAGAGCAGTACGGAGGCTCCGCCTACATCCCCCATCATCTGATACACACATAGAAACAATGTATTCAGTCAGTGTGTGTGTTTCCTACAGATGGATCCAGTAAGAGGAACCCACCAGAGAGATGTCCCCGCCCCCTGTATTCCCGGGACTCCACCCAGGAAGATCTCACCATCCCCCACCATGAGAGATGTCCCCGCCCCCTGTATTCCCGGGACCCCACCCAGGAAGATCTCACTGCCCCCCGCCATGATCAGGTAGGTGGAGTTGGGGGGCGGGAACATAAAGTGATGGAGATGACGTGCGGACTCTACAAGATGAGATCTTCTATGTGATGTCACATCATTAGAGCTTCTATGTCACAGATGAGACTTTCTGCCGTTCTGTTGGTTTAGGGTGAAGATCTGATGAAGATGAAAGTTGAGGGTGAAGTAGAAGAGACGTATGTGAGGGATGATCAGCGATATACGGAGGAGGCCGGGATGATGAGGACGTCCATAGAGGAGGACACGCCTACAGAGATCAGCACAGGTGGGTCATATTATATTCTTCAGGTTGAGGTGAACCGCTCATGTCCACCTATAATCTCTTTCTTTCTATTTGTAGTCCACGGACGGGACGTCGGGAAGATCTCAGAGGAACGTCTCACGTTGCCTCCAGGAGAGGAGGACATCACACGGCATTGTCCAGGAGAAGACCCAAGCACCCCGAATACTCAATCGTTGCCACACACTGAGAATAGGTCACGGAAATGTGTTTTTGAAGATGCTGTTGACCAGGGATTTGACCCGGGAAAGGAGATGTATTTGTGTCTGGAGTGTGGGAAATGCTTTGAACATAAACACAATCTGACCGTGCACGAGAAATCTCACAGCGATGAAAGACGTCATTCCTGTTCAGAGTGCGGTAAAGGTTTTCTGCGCAAGAGGAATCTCAGAGAGCATCAAAAGGTACACACGGGTCAGAAGCCGCATTCTTGCTCTGTGTGTGGGAAAGGCTTTGCACGTAAAGACACGTGTGTTAGACATCAGATGTCTCACATGGAGGAGAAGCCATACTCGTGCTCCGAGTGTGGAAAATCATTCTCGCAGCAGTTCTATCTCCTCAGACATCAGATGTACCACAAAAGTGAAAAGCTGTATTCCTGTTCCGAGTGCGGGAAAGGATTTGTAATTCTGCAAGATCTTAGCAGACACCAGAGATGCCACACGGGTGAGAAACCATATACGTGTTCCGAGTGTGGGAAATGCTTTTCACGGAAGTACCATCTCTCCTCACATCTGAAACGCCACAGGGGAGAGAAGCCGTATTCCTGCTCTGTGTGTGGGAAATGTTTTTCAGTGAAGTACCATCTTAACAGCCATCAGCAAATTCATAGAGATGAGAAGCCATATTCCTGCTCTGAGTGTGGGAAATGTTTTACTACAATGTCCTATCTTTACACGCATCAGAGAATACACACAGGGGACAAGCCGTATTCCTGCCCTCAGTGCGGAAAAAGCTTTTTCACAAAATCAAATGTTGATAGACATCAAAGAACCCACACCGGGGAGAAGCCGTATGCCTGCTCTGTGTGTGGAAAACGTTTTTCAGTGAAGTACAATCTTAACAGCCATCAGAAAATTCATAGAGATGAAAAGCCATACTCCTGCTCTGAGTGTGGGAAAGGTTTTACAACAATGTCCTATCTTTACACACATCAGAGAATACACACGGGGGACAAGCCGTATTCCTGCCCTCAGTGCGGAAAATGTTTTTTCACAAAATCAAATGTTGATGTACACCAAAGAACCCACACAGGGAAGAAGCCATATCCCTGTCCTCAGTGTGGAAAATGTTTTGTCACAAAATCAAAAGTTGATAGGCACCACAGAATCCATACAGGGGAGAAGCCATATTCCTGTCCTCAGTGTGGAAAATGTTTCGTCACAAAATCAAAAGTTGATAGACACCAAAGGTCTCACACAGGGGAGAAGCCATATTCATGTCATGAGTGTGGGAAAAGTTTTTCACAGAAGTTCCATCTTACCAATCACCAGAAATGTCATATCCCTGCTTGAGTGCGGCCAATGCTACAAATCTCTACTAGACCGACATCACAGATCCCACACTGGGGAGAAGCCGCATTCTTGCCCCGAGTGCGGAAAATGTTATCCACAGAAATCCGAACCTGTTATACATCAGAGATCTCATATTCCGATCTGGAGTGTGGGAAAGCGGAAAAAAAATCTAATTTCATCAGACATCAGAGGTTGCACACAGGTGAGAAGCCCTTTTCCTGCTCTGGGTGTGGGAAAAGCTATCCGAAGAAATCCCTACTTATTAGACATCAGTTTGGCCACCTGGACGTCAAACTGTAATCCTGCCCCGAGTGTGGGAAACGCTGTGTGTCTCAATTGCACTTTCATTAACGGCCACACAGGGAGAAGTAAATGTGGAAGTGATCTCAGAGTTCAGCCAACGTATTGACTTTCACAAAGTTCTAGGAAGAGGGGGGCGTGTCACTGCGGGGCTGAGTCCTTTCTGCACTGTAGTCTGATCTCCCCTGCTCTTCAGACATAAGCTTTTCGCTCTCTGCCCTCTTTTGCTTGAAAGCAGAAGTCTAGTCTAAGAGCAAAAGGAGACCAGACTACAGGGCAGGGGAGATCAGACTACAGCGCAGGAGGAGATCAGACTACAGGGCAGGAGGAGATCAGGCTACAGGGCAGGAGGAGATCAGACTACAGGGCGGAGGAGATCAGACTACAGGGCGGAGGAGATCAGACTACAGGGCGGAGGAGATCAGACTACAGGGCGGAGGAGATCAGACTACAGGGCGGAGGAGATCAGACTACAGGGCGGAGGAGATCAGACTACAGGGCGGAGGAGATCAGACTACAGGGCGGAGGAGATCAGACTACAGGGCGGAGGAGATCAGACTACAGGGCGGAGGAGATCAGACTACAGGGCGGAGGAGATCAGACTACAGGGCGGAGGAGATCAGACTACAGGGCGGAGGAGATCAGACTACAGGGCGGAGGAGATCAGACTACAGGGCGGAGGAGATCAGACTACAGGGCGGAGGAGATCAGACTACAGGGCGGAGGAGATCAGACTACAGGGCGGAGGAGATCAGACTACAGGGCGGAGGAGATCAGACTACAGGGCGGAGGAGATCAGACTACAGGGCGGAGGAGATCAGACTACAGGGCGGAGGAGATCAGACTACAGGGCGGAGGAGATCAGACTACAGGGCGGAGGAGATCAGACTACAGGGCGGAGGAGATCAGACTACAGGGCGGAGGAGATCAGACTACAGGGCGGAGGAGATCAGACTACAGGGCGGAGGAGATCAGACTACAGGGCGGAGGAGATCAGACTACAGGGCGGAGGAGATCAGACTACAGGGCGGAGGAGATCAGACTACAGGGCGGAGGAGATCAGACTACAGGGCGGAGGAGATCAGACTACAGGGCGGAGGAGATCAGACTACAGGACAGGGAGATCAGACTACAGGGAAGGGGGAGATCAGACTACAGGGCGGGGGAGATCAGACTACAGGGAAGGGGGAGATCAGACTACATCTACAGGGCAGGAGGAGATCAGGCTACAGGGCAGGAGGAGATCAGACTACAGGGCGGGGGAGATCAGACTACAGGGCAGGAGGAGATCAAACTACAGGGCGGGGGAGATCAGACTACAGGGCGGAGGAGATCAGACTACAGGGCAGGGGGAGATCAGACTACAGGGCAGGGGAGATCAGAGTTAAAATCTGTATTTTTTGGATGAACATCTGTATGCATTAAAAGAAAACAATAAAACACGTCTTTGTTCATGAAATGTTCTTCTGGATTCTTATTCCTGACCCCACAGGGAGCCCCCGCCCCCGGGGTACAGAGATGATGGTCAGGATCGTTTATTTATAGGTGGTGTGCTTGAATTGGGGGCCCCAGAAGGGGCAGATCATGTGGCTCACAGGTGCCGTGGTGTTGCAGCGTTCTCAGGTAAAGTGGCGTCTCGTTGCGGTCTCTCTCTCTCTATGGAAGGGCGGGGTTTAGTCCACCTCCTGGTGGCCCATTTGCGGGCGTTGCCCGTCATCTACTGCATCAGGTTTCTATGGCGAGTGTACCTGCGTTTCAAACTCTAGGTGGCAGCAGAGCACCATAAATGCCGGGGGAAGGGAGGGCCGGACTAGCCAACAGCGGTCAGGTGCATCTTTAGGTGGCAGTCCCGGCACAGATCTCAGACTTTAGGCAGAAGTAGCTCCATTACAACAGAGGTTCCGGTGTCTTCTCCAATACGATGACTCCAGCTTGGACCGGTGGAGGTTCAGGTGCTTTCTCCATAGGGCTGACTGCACCTTGGACCGGTGGAGGTTCTGGTGCTTTCTCCATAGGGCTGACTGCACCTTGGACCGGTGGAGGTTCTGGTGCTTACTCCATAGGGCTGACTGCACCTTGGACCGGTGGAGGTTCTGGTGCTTACTCCATAGGGCTGACTGCACCTTGGACCGGTGGAGGTTCTGGTGCTTTCTCCATAGGGCTGACTGCACCTCAGACCGGTGGAGGTTCTGGTGCTTTCTCCATAGGGCTGACTGCACCTTGGACCGGTGGAGGTTCCGATGCTTACTCCATAGGGCTGACTGCACCTTGGACCGGTGGAGGTTCTGGTGCTTTCTCCATAGGGCTGACTGCACCTTGGACCGGTGGAGGTTCTGGTGCTTTCTCCATAGGGCTGACTGCACCTCAGACCGGTGGAGGTTCTGGTGCTTTCTCCATAGGGCTGACTGCACCTTGGACCTGTGGAGGTTCCGGTGCTTACTCCATAGGGCTGACTGCACCTTGGACCGGTGGAGGTTCTGGTGCTTACTCCATAGGGCTGACTGCACCTCGGACCGGTGGAGGTTCCGGTGCTTACTCCATAGGGCTGACTGCACCTTGGACCGGTGGAGGTTCCGGTGCTTACTCCATAGGGCTGACTGCACCTTGGACCGGTGGAGGTTCCGGTGCTTACTCCATAGGGCTGACTGCACCTTGGACCGGTGGAGGTTCCGGTGCTTACTCCATAGGGCTGACTGCACCTTGGACCGGTGGAGGTTCCGGTGTCTACTCCATAGCGATGATGCAGCTGGGACCGGTGGATCCGTGGAGGTAATCAGGTCAACGTGGACGCGGGTCGGTCTTCATCTTCGGTAGAGATCCAGCAGCTCGTGGTAGGTGGCCCTCAGGCCTGGTCAGACGATGGCACCTAGGAGGAGAACTCCAGACTAAGAAGAGCCCAGCAGGGAGCGTGCTCAGGAGTTTTGTTACAGCTAAACCCCGCCCACCGACAACAAGCTCAGCAGTAATTGGCCAACTAACCAAAGTCAAGGCTGGCCATGAAGTATCCCTGACACTAAAACCACCACAGGGCCTGGCCGATGGAGCAATGAACAGCGACCCTACAGGTGAAAATAGATCACTACATCAAAACCCAAAAATACAGATCCGGTTGGAAGCCACTTTAGGGAACACATCCCTACAAGTCTCTACACAAGGCCATGTTCACACTACCAGAGGTTCCTCTGAGCTCCACAAGGTGGTGCTCTTACCTACCAGACAGGAAGCCTCTATGGAAAATGAACAGGAAGTGATGTCACATACAGACAGGAAGTTCTAGCTCTGAGGTGATTTTGGAGGAAGTAGAGAGGAGACATTGCTGGAACTGGCAGCAGAGGAGGTGAGAAGATATTATTTTATATTTAGACAAAGTAACCCCTCCCCCCGTCATGTCGGTCCTCACGTACATATATATATAGCGTAGAAACGTATATTAACCGCCGGGGTCGAAACATTTCCCCCACTCAGGGAGATGGAAGTTGAGACAATCGTCGATCATAAGAGCGGGAAGGGCATCACATTCTGATTGGGTGTATGCGAAGGTTTGGAAGGATTACCCTTCCGGCTGTGTCAAGAATCTTGTTTGAGTATATGCGCATGGTATGGTCCACAGAACCAGGCCTGGGCGTGCGCTCCTACGTGGATGTGCATGCGCTCACCGG
>NW_017308609.1:135020-140533 GCF_000935625.1 Nanorana parkeri | reverse complement strand
TACTCCATAGGGCTGACTGCACCTCAGACCGGTGGCGGAGGAGATCAGACTACAGGGCGGAGGAGATCAGACTACAGGACAGGAGGTTCCGGTGCTTACTCCATAGGGCTGACTGCACCTTGGACCGGTGGAGGTTCCGGTGCTTACTCCATAGGGCTGACTGCACCTTGGACCGGTGGAGGTTCCGGTGTCTACTCCATAGCGATGATGCAGCTGGGACCGGTGGATCCGTGGAGGTAATCAGGTCAACGTGGACGCGGGTCGGTCTTCATCTTCGGTAGAGATCCAGCAGCTCGTGGTAGGTGGCCCTCAGGCCTGGTCAGACGATGGCACCTAGGAGGAGAACTCCAGACTAAGAAGAGCCCAGCAGGGAGCGTGCTCAGGAGTTTTGTTACAGCTAAACCCCGCCCACCGACAACAAGCTCAGCAGTAATTGGCCAACTAACCAAAGTCAAGGCTGGCCATGAAGTATCCCTGACACTAAAACCACCACAGGGCCTGGCCGATGGAGCAATGAACAGCGACCCTACAGGTGAAAATAGATCACTACATCAAAACCCAAAAATACAGATCCGGTTGGAAGCCACTTTAGGGAACACATCCCTACAAGTCTCTACACAAGGCCATGTTCACACTACCAGAGGTTCCTCTGAGCTCCACAAGGTGGTGCTCTTACCTACCAGACAGGAAGCCTCTATGGAAAATGAACAGGAAGTGATGTCACATACAGACAGGAAGTTCTAGCTCTGAGGTGATTTTGGAGGAAGTAGAGAGGAGACATTGCTGGAACTGGCAGCAGAGGAGGTGAGAAGATATTATTTTATATTTAGACAAAGTAACCCCTCCCCCCGTCATGTCGGTCCTCACGTACATATATATATAGCGTAGAAACGTATATTAACCGCCGGGGTCGAAACATTTCCCCCACTCAGGGAGATGGAAGTTGAGACAATCGTCGATCATAAGAGCGGGAAGGGCATCACATTCTGATTGGGTGTATGCGAAGGTTTGGAAGGATTACCCTTCCGGCTGTGTCAAGAATCTTGTTTGAGTATATGCGCATGGTATGGTCCACAGAACCAGGCCTGGGCGTGCGCTCCTACGTGGATGTGCATGCGCTCACCGGCGTGTGCACGTGCTACAGATTCTGTCTGAGTGATCGTCAGCTGTTTGCTTCCGAGATCCCGACCGTGGTTCCAGTTACCGACCGCAGCTCGTCTCGACCATCCTGCCGATCTTCAGTGTTCCCCCGAGACCCGCCTTGTTCCCGACTCGGCTGTTCCGGTCCTGAGTTGTCTGCGCGGCTCTGATCCCGGATTTTATTTATAATGACGTAAGCTCCGGCACTACGTGTATCAGAAATAAGGGAAGCCGGTCAAACGCTTGGGGTTTATGAAGATCCCTCATGGTTCCAGGAAGATCTTGGGGACATGATCCCCATGGACTTCATTGTCCATGTTCCCCCCTCTGAAGGTTTCTCAAGAATTTTTGTGGTGGTTGATCGCCTCTCGAAGATGTCCCATAGGAGGGGTGTTCCGTCTGCTGCTGAAACGGCCCGAATCTTCTTGAGGGACGTCGTTGGGCTCCAACGGGTTTTCCTAGTGACGTCATCTCCGATCGTGGGGCTCAGTTTACTTCTATGTTCTGGAAGGCGTTGCGTGAAGCTCCGCCCATCCAACTCGGGTTCTCTTCCGCTCATCAACCTAAACGGCCAAACGGAACGAACGAATGAATCAGAGTCTAGAACAATATCTCCATTGCTGTTCATGTCCAACTATCAAGTTTGGAAGGAGGAAGAAGGAGAAGGGTTCTTACCACAAGAGAGGGATGCAAACACGATCGGCATTGAAGAGAAGTATGGTCAGAGAAGACTTGGAGACGAAGCACTTAGGTGAAATAGGCAAAGCAGCCGGATCCTCACTCCATTCCACCATCACCGATCGCTCATTGATTCTCAAAGCTTCATCCCAAAAAGGTCCCAACTTCAGACAAGACCAGAGAACATGGAGCATTGTACCATAGAATGAATGACACCTCCGAAGAACAGGATCTTCACACAGCGCCCCTCCCCCCAATGTCCTCCATCCAGAGTCACCACATCCTATGACATCACACCGACCTCACATCTCCTCCTCCCAATGTCCTCCAACCAGAGTCACCACATCCTATGACATCACACTGACCTCTGCGGTGCCGGGGATTCTGGGACATGATCCAGGAACAGACAAGGGGCGTGTCTGGGTGGTGACGGGAGAGGTGGGCGGTGCCGGGGATTCTGGGACATGATCCAGGAACAGACAAGGGGCGTGTCTGGGTGGTGACGGTATCATTGTGTGTGTCAGGTTCCTATAAGGTGTCAGGATGTCTCTGTCTATCTCTCCATGGAGGAGTGGGAGTATCTAGAAGGACACCGGGATCTCTACAAGGACGTGGTGATGGAGAATGCCCCGCCCCTCACATCACCGGGTAAGAGGAGAGAGCAGTACGGAGGCTCCGCCTACATCCCCCATCATCTGATACACACATAGAAACAATGTATTCAGTCAGTGTGTGTGTTCCCTACAGATGGATCCAGTAAGAGGAACCCACCAGAGAGATGTCCACGCCCCCTGTCTTCCCGGGACTCCACCCAGGAAGATCTCACCCTCCCCCACCATGATCAGGTAGATGATGGACAATCTCTGATAAATATGATTTATATAAAAAGCGTGTGTTATAACAAATGATTAATATATACTCAGAGTGGAATCCTCGGGGAGAATATTGTTAAAGAAGAGTATAAGGAGGAGGATGAGGAGTACGGGGTGATGGAGGAGCTTTCGGAAGGACACAAGGATATGATGGACCCACCAGAGAGATGTCCCCGCCCCCTCTATTCCCGGGACTCCACCCAGGAGGATCTCACCGTCCCCCACCATGATCAGGTAGGTGGAGTTGAGGGGCGGGAACATAAAGTGATGGAACGCTCTGACATGTGGAGATGACGTGTGGACTCTACAAGATGAGATCTTCTATGTGATGTCACATCATAAATACTTCTATGTCACAGATGAGACTTTCTGCCGTTCTGTTGGTTTAGGGTGAAGATCTGATGAAGATGAAAGTTGAGGGTGAAGTAGAAGAGACGTATGTGAGGGATGATCAGCGATATACGGAGGAGGCCGGGATGATGAGGACGTCCATAGAGGAGGACACGCCTACAGAGATCGGCAGAGGTGGGTCATAATATGTTCTTCAGGTTGAGGTGAACCGCTCATGTCCTCCAATAATCTCCTCATTTCTATTTGTAGTCCACGGACGGGACGTCGGGAAGATCTCAGAGGAACGTCTCACGTTGCCTCCAGAAGAGGAGGACATCACACGGCATTGTCCAGGAGAAGACCCAAGCACCCCAAATATGCAATCGTTGCCACACACTGAGAAATGTGTTCTCGAAAAGCCAGATTTGTGTATGGAGTGTGGGAAAAGTTTTGGCAGTAAATACGATCTGACGGTGCACGAGAAATCTCACGGGGACAAAAGGCGCCATTCCTGTTCAGAGTGCGGGAAAAGTTTTCTGCGAGAGGCGACACTCAGAGAGCATCAGAAGTTACACACGGCGGAGAAGCCGTTTAATTGCCCCGCGTGTGGGAAAAGTTATACACGTAAACACGGACTTATTCAACATCAGAAAACCCACACGGGGGAGAAGCCGTATGCATGCTCTGTGTGTGGGAAAGGCTTTCTGCGGAAGGCGACTCTCAGAGAGCACGAAAAGTTACACACGGGTGAGAAGCCGCATTTTTGCTCCGTGTGTGGGAAAGGCTTTGCACATAAAAACGTACTTGTTAGACATCAGAAATCTCACACAGAGGAGAAGCCTTATTCGTGCTCTCAGTGCAGCAAAGCTTTCTCGGTAAAGTTCTATCTCTCTAGACATCAGAGGTACCACAAAAGTGAGAAGCCGTATTCCTTTTCCGAGTGTGGGAAAGGTTTTGCATGTGTCCAAGATCTTACAAGACACCAGAAAACTCACACAGACAGGAAGCCGTATTCTTGTCCTGAGTGCGGAAAATGTTATCAAACGAAATCAGAACTTATTATACATCAAAGTTTTCACACAGGCAAGGAACTGTATGCATGTTCCGAGTGCGGGAAAATCTTTTCACACAAGTCTGACCTATCCAAACATCTAAGTGTGCACGTGAGTGAGAAGCCATACTCCTGCTCCGAGTGTGGGAAAAGTTTTAGAACAATGGTCCATCTTGACATACATCAGAGAATTCACACAGGGGAGAAGCCTTATGCCTGCCCTCAGTGTGGAAAATGTTTTGCCAGGAATTCAAGTGCTCACAGGCACCAAAGATCTCACACAGGGGAGAGGCCATATTCTTGTCTGAGTGTGGGAAAGGTTTTTTACAGACGTGGGCTCTTACCACACACCTAAAATGTCACACGGACGAGAGGCCGTATTCCTGCTCTGAGTGCGGCATTAGTTACACACGGAACTTTTTCCTAGACAGACATCAGAGATCTCACACGGGGGAGAAGCCGCATTTGTGCCCTGAGTGTGGGAAAAGTTTTTCACAGAAGTCAGAACTTCTTATACATCAGAGATCTCACACATACGCTGTCCTGAGTGTGGAAAAAATTGCCAGAATAAATCAAGTCTTAACATACATCAGAGGCTGCATAGGGGCGAGAAGCCCCATTCCTGTCTTGAGTGTGGGAAAGGTTTTTTCGCAGATGTCGCATCTCACCAGGCATCATATACCTCACACTGGCAAGAAGCCATATACCTGCGCCGAGTGCGGGAAAGGCTTTTGGGACAAATCCCAACTCATTAGAGATCAGGTCTTCCATGTGGTCGTCAAACCGGAATCCTATCCCCAGTGCAGTAAATGCTTCGTGTCTCAATCTCACTTCACCTTGCATAAATGGTCTCCCGCATAATAGTGATCTCAGAGTTGCTTCAAAGCAGGAGGTCAGACAATGTTTACATACAAAAAATTAATAAATGTCTTCAGATTTGTTTATTGAATGTTCTTCTTGATACTTCGTCCTTTCTGACCCCACATGGTGGCCTACCGGGTCTCTCACGAAGGCTGGGGTTTGGTCCTTCTCCGTCCCAGTGATGTCCTCATTCTCCTGTGGGCCGCTGGATCTTATTTAGAAAAGTTGGGAGCCGGTCTGTGGGCGTTGCTCTTCATCAGGCTTCTCTGGTGGGTGTATTTCTCTTTTTCCAACTCTAGATGGCTGCACAGCACCACAAATGCCATCCATGGTCAGTTCATGGGATAAGGTGGAGCGATCGTGGCCCCGGCATTGAGGGAGGAGACAAAAGCTTCTCCAGAAGCTAAGAAGACCACCGGTCATGGACTAAGATGATCAGTCTTGGACTTAGATGACCAGTACTGGGCTAAGATGACCAGTCATGGACTAAGATGACCAGTCTTGGACTAAGATGACCAGTCTTGGACTAAGATGACCAGTCTTGGACTAAGATGACCAGTCATGGACTAAGATGACCAGTC
>NW_017308609.1:131737-134979 GCF_000935625.1 Nanorana parkeri | reverse complement strand
TTCTGGGACATGATCCAGGAACAGACAAGGGGCGTGTCTGGGTGGTGACGGTATCATTGTGTGTGTCAGGTTCCTATAAGGTGTCAGGATGTCTCTGTCTATCTCTCCATGGAGGAGTGGGAGTATCTAGAAGGACACCGGGATCTCTACAAGGACGTGGTGATGGAGAATGCCCCGCCCCTCACATCACCGGGTAAGAGGAGAGAGCAGTACGGAGGCTCCGCCTACATCCCCCATCATCTGATACACACATAGAAACAATGTATTCAGTCAGTGTGTGTGTTTCCTACAGATGGATCCAGTAAGAGGAACCCACCAGAGAGATGTCCACGCCCCCTGTCTTCCCGGGACTCCACCCAGGAAGATCTCACCCTCCCCCACCATGATCAGGTAGATGATGGACAATCTCTGATAAATATGATTTATATAAAAAGCGTGTGTTATAACAAATGATTAATATATACTCAGAGTGGAATCCTCGGGGAGAATATTGTTAAAGAAGAGTATAAGGAGGAGGATGAGGAGTACGGGGTGATGGAGGAGCTTTCGGAAGGACACAAGGATATGATGGACCCACCAGAGAGATGTCCCCGCCCCCTCTATTCCCGGGACTCCACCCAGGAGGATCTCACCGTCCCCCACCATGATCAGGTGGGTGGAGTTGAGGGGCGGGAACATAAAGTGATGGAACGCTCTGACATGTGGAGATGACGTGTGGACTCTACAAGATGAGATCTTCTATGTGATGTCACATCATAAATACTTCTATGTCACAGATGAGACTTTCTGCCGTTCTGTTGGTTTAGGGTGAAGATCTGATGAAGATGAAAGTTGAGGGTGAAGTAGAAGAGACGTATGTGAGGGATGATCAGCGATATACGGAGGAGGCCGGGATGATGAGGACGTCCATAGAGGAGGACACGCCTACAGAGATCGGCAGAGGTGGGTCATAATATGTTCTTCAGGTTGAGGTGAACCGCTCATGTCCTCCAATAATCTCCTCATTTCTATTTGTAGTCCACGGACGGGACGTCGGGAAGATCTCAGAGGAACGTCTCACGTTGCCTCCAGAAGAGGAGGACATCACACGGCATTGTCCAGGAGAAGACCCAAGCACCCCAAATATGCAATCGTTGCCACACACTGAGAAATGTGTTCTCGAAAAGCCAGATTTGTGTATGGAGTGTGGGAAAAGTTTTGGCAGTAAATACGATCTGACGGTGCACGAGAAATCTCACGGGGACAAAAGGCGCCATTCCTGTTCAGAGTGCGGGAAAAGTTTTCTGCGAGAGGCGACACTCAGAGAGCATCAGAAGTTACACACGGCGGAGAAGCCGTTTAATTGCCCCGCGTGTGGGAAAAGTTATACACGTAAACACGGACTTATTCAACATCAGAAAACCCACACGGGGGAGAAGCCGTATGCATGCTCTGTGTGTGGGAAAGGCTTTCTGCGGAAGGCGACTCTCAGAGAGCACGAAATGTTACACACGGGTGAGAAGCCGCATTTTTGCTTCGTGTGTGGGAAAGGCTTTGCACATAAAAACGTACTTGTTAGACATCAGAAGTCTCACACAGAGGAGAAGCCTTATTCGTGCTCTCAGTGCAGCAAAGCTTTCTCGGTAAAGTTCTATCTCTCTAGACATCAGAGGTACCACAAAAGTGAGAAGCCGTATTCCTTTTCCGAGTGTGGGAAAGGTTTTGCATGTGTCCAAGATCTTACAAGACACCAGAAAACTCACACAGACAGGAAGCCGTATTCTTGTCCTGAGTGCGGAAAATGTTATCAAACGAAATCAGAACTTATTATACATCAAAGTTTTCACACAGGCAAGGAACTGTATGCATGTTCCGAGTGCGGGAAAATCTTTTCACACAAGTCTGACCTATCCAAACATCTAAGTGTGCACGTGAGTGAGAAGCCATACTCCTGCTCCGAGTGTGGGAAAAGTTTTAGAACAATGGTCCATCTTGACATACATCAGAGAATTCACACAGGGGAGAAGCCTTATGCCTGCCCTCAGTGTGGAAAATGTTTTGCCAGGAATTCAAGTGCTCACAGGCACCAAAGATCTCACACAGGGGAGAGGCCATATTCTTGTCTGAGTGTGGGAAAGGTTTTTTACAGACGTGGGCTCTTACCACACACCTAAAATGTCACACGGACGAGAGGCCGTATTCCTGCTCTGAGTGCGGCATTAGTTACACACGGAACTTTTTCCTAGACAGACATCAGAGATCTCACACGGGGGAGAAGCCGCATTTGTGCCCTGAGTGTGGGAAAAGTTTTTCACAGAAGTCAGAACTTCTTATACATCAGAGATCTCACACATACGCTGTCCTGAGTGTGGAAAAAATTGCCAGAATAAATCAAGTCTTAACATACATCAGAGGCTGCATAGGGGCGAGAAGCCCCATTCCTGTCTTGAGTGTGGGAAAGGTTTTTTCGCAGATGTCGCATCTCACCAGGCATCATATACCTCACACTGGCAAGAAGCCATATACCTGCGCCGAGTGCGGGAAAGGCTTTTGGGACAAATCCCAACTCATTAGAGATCAGGTCTTCCATGTGGTCGTCAAACCGGAATCCTATCCCCAGTGCAGTAAATGCTTCGTGTCTCAATCTCACTTCACCTTGCATAAATGGTCTCCCGCATAATAGTGATCTCAGAGTTGCTTCAAAGCAGGAGGTCAGACAATGTTTACATACAAAAAATTAATAAATGTCTTCAGATTTGTTTATTGAATGTTCTTCTTGATACTTCGTCCTTTCTGACCCCACATGGTGGCCTACCGGGTCTCTCACGAAGGCTGGGGTTTGGTCCTTCTCCGTCCCAGTGATGTCCTCATTCTCCTGTGGGCCGCTGGATCTTATTTAGAAAAGTTGGGAGCCGGTCTGTGGGCGTTGCTCTTCATCAGGCTTCTCTGGTGGGTGTATTTCTCTTTTTCCAACTCTAGATGGCTGCACAGCACCACAAATGCCATCCATGGTCAGTTCATGGGATAAGGTGGAGCGATCGTGGCCCCGGCATTGAGGGAGGAGACAAAAGCTTCTCCAGAAGCTAAGAAGACCACCGGTCATGGACTAAGATGATCAGTCTTGGACTTAGATGACCAGTACTGGGCTAAGATGACCAGTCATGGACTAAGATGACCAGTCTTGGACTAAGATGACCAGTCTTGGACTAAGATGACCAGTCTTGGACTAAGATGACCAGTCATGGACTAAGATGACCAGTCAT
>NW_017308609.1:116863-125020 GCF_000935625.1 Nanorana parkeri | reverse complement strand
TGGGCTAAGATGACCAGTCTTGGACTAAGATGACCAATCTTGGACTAAGATGACCAGTCTTGGACTAAGATGACCAGTCATCGACTAAGATGACCAGTCATGGACTAAGATTATCAGTACGGGCTAAGATGACCAGTCTTGGACTAAGATGACCAATCTTGGACTAAGATGACCAGTCATGTACTAAGATGACCAGTCATCGACTAAGATGACCAGTCTTGGACTAAGATGACCATTACGGGCTAAGATGACCAGTCATGGACTAAGATGACCATTACGGACTAAGATGACCAGTCATGGACTAAGATGACCAGTCATGGACTAAGATGACCAGTCTTGGACTAAGATGACCAGTCGTGGACTAAGATGACCAGTCGTTGACTAAGATGACCAGTCGTGGACTAAGATGACCAGTCGTGGCCTAAGATGACCAGTCTTGGACTAAGATGACCAGTCATGGACTTAGATGACCAGTCATGGACTAAGGTGACCAGTCATGGACTAAGATGACCAGTCATGGACTAAGATGACCATTACGGGCTAAGATGACCAGTCTTGGACTAAGATGACCAGTCGTGGACTAAGATGATCAGTCGTGGACTAAGATGACCAGTCGTGGACTACGATGACCAGAACAGGGGAAGGGAGGACCGGAATACCAATGAGCAGCAAGTTGTATCTTTAGCTGGCAGTCCCGGCACGGATCTCAGACTTCAGGCAGAAGTATCTCCATTAGCCGGTGGAGGTTCCGGTGTCTTCTCCATTGTCCCCAGTGAATCCGTGGAGATAATCAGGTCAACATGGACGAGGTCCCCCTTCATCTTCAGGAGAGATCCAGTAGCTCATGGCCGTGTTCACACTACGAGACGTTCTTTGAGGCTGCAGTTCCTCTGAGCTCCACAAGGTGGTGATCTCACCTAGACACAGACAGGAAGTCTCTATGACAGGAAGTGATGTCACATATAAATAGTAAGTTGGGAGGAAGTAGAGAGGAGACATTGCTGAAACTGGATCACTCCAGCGACGCGCTGACATTTTTTGAGGGGGGGGCCAGTAGCCCCCTATCTTAATTTTGGTTTCCCCCGTCTGCCTGACATCTCGCGTCCGGGTTTCTGCTGCCATGAAAGCCGGACACATCAGTCAAAACCCGGACTGGACGGGTGGCAATCCTACCCCCATGTCCATCGTCATTCTCCGATGCCTAAAGAGGTAAGAGGGTCACCAAACCCCAAAAACATTCCCTCCCCCACCATGATCAGGTGGGACGGAGCATCTAGAACATGAAAGAGACTCCTGGAGACCATAGGTGGATATTATAAGATAGTTATGTTCATTTCCTTGGTTTAGGGTGAAGATCTGATGAAGATGAAAGTTGAGGGTGAAGTAGAAGAGACGTATGTGAGGGATGATCAGCGATATACGGAGGAGGCCGGGATGATGAGGACAACCAGAGAGGAGGACACGCCTACAGAGATCAGCACAGGTGACCCACAATATATTCTTCAGGTTGAGGTGAACCGCTCATGTCCACCAATAATCTCTTTCTATTTGTAGTCCACGGACGGGACGTCGGGAAGATCTCGGAGGAACGTCTCACGTTGCCTCCAGGAGAGGAGGACATCACGCAGCATTGTCCAGGAGAAGACCCAAGCACCCCGAATATGCAATCGTTGCCACACACTGACAAATGTGTTCTTGAAAAGCCATATTTGTGTCTGGAGTGTGGGAAAAGTTTTGGCAGTACATATGATCTGACGGTGCACGAGAAATCTCACGGGGACAAAAGGCGCCATTCCTCTTCAGAGTGCGGGAAAAGTTTTCTGCGAGAGGCGAAACTCAGAGCATCAAAAGTTACACACGGCGGAGAAGCCGTTTAATTGCCCCGTGTGTGGGAAAAGTTATACACGTAAACACGGACTTGTTCAACATCAGAAAACCCACACGGGGGAGAAGCCGTATGCATGCTCTGTGTGTGGGAAAGGCTTTCTGCGGAAGGCGACTCTCAGAGAGCACGAAATGTTACACACGGGTGAGAAGCCGCATTTTTGCTTCGTGTGTGGGAAAGGCTTTGCACATAAAAACGTACTTGTTAGACATCAGAAGTCTCACACAGAGGAGAAGCCTTATTCGTGCTCTCAGTGCAGCAAATCTTTCTCACTAAAGGTTCATCTCACTAGACATCAGAGGTACCACAAAAGCGAGAGGCCGTATTCCTGTTCCGGGTGTGGGAAAGGTTTTGCATGTGTCCAAGATTTTAGAAGACACCAGAGATATCACACAGGGGAGCATTCCTGCCCTGTGTGCGGGAAATGTTATCCACAGAAGTCAAAACTTGTTATACATCAGAGATCTCACACAGGGGAGAAGCCGTATTCCTGTCAGGAGTGTGGGAAAAGTTACCTGAACAAATCAAATCTTACCATACATCAAAAACTGCACACAGGTGAGAAGCTGCATTCGTGCTCCATGTGTGGGAAAAGTTATCCACAGGAGTCAGAACTTGTTGTACATCAGAGATCTCACACAGGGGAGAAGCCATATTCCTGTCCCGAGTGTGGGAAAAGTTACCTGAACAAATCAAATCTCACCATACATCAAAAGCTGCACGCAGGTGAGAAGCTGCATTCGTGCTCCATGTGTGGGAAAAGTTATCCACAGGAGTCAGAACTTGTTGTACATCAGAGATCTCACACAGGGGAGAAGCCGTATTCCTGTCCCGAGTGTGGAAAAAGTTACCCGAATAAAGGAAGTCTTAAAAAACATCAGAGGCTGCATAGCGGCGAGAAGCCCTATTCCTGTCTTGAGTGTGGGAAATGTTTTACGCAGAAGACGCATCTCATCACCCATCAAATATGTCACACCGGCAAGAAGCCATATGCCTGCGCCGAGTGCGGGAAAGGCTTTCGGAGAAAATCCCAGCTCATTAGAGATCAGATCTTCCATGTGTTTGTCAAACGGGAATCCTATCCCTAGTGCAGTAAATGCTTTGTGTCTCAGTCTCACTTCACCTTGCATAAATGGTCTCCCGCATAATTGTGATCTCAGAGTTGCTTCAAAGCAGGAGGTCAGACAATGTTTACATACAAAAAATTAATAAATGTCTTCAGATTTGTTTATTGAATGTTCTTCTTGATACTTCGTCTTTTCTGACCCCACATGGTGGCCTCCTGGGTTTCTCTCGAAGGGTGGGGTTTAGTCCTCCTCCATTCCAGTGACGTCCTCATTCTCCTGTGGGCCGCTGGATCTTATTTAGAAAAGTTGGGAGGCCCCGCCTGTGGGGGTTGCTCTTCATCAGGCTTCTCTGGTGGGTGTATTTCTCTTTTTCCAACTCTAGATGGCAGCAGTGCACCACAAATGCCATCCATGGTCAGTTCATGGCATAAGGTGGAGCGATCGTGGCCCCGGCATTGGGGGAGGAGACAAAAGCTTCTCCCGAAACAATATCCCGATGAGGAAAGCGAGCTACAAACAATGGAAACAATCGCACATGTGACTGTTGTGACCAGTATGGGCTAAGAGGGACCAGCACGGGCTAAGGAAGACCAGCACGGGTTAAGGAAGACCAGCACGGGCTAAGGAGGACCAGCACGGGCTAAGGAGGACCAGCACGGGCTAAGGAGGACCAGCACGGGCTAAGGAGGACCAGCACGGGCTAAGGAAGACCAGCACGGGCTAAAGAAGACCAGCACGCGCTAAGGAGGACCAGCACGGGCTAAAGAAGACCATCACGGGCTAAGGAGGACCAGCACGGGCTAAAGAAGACCAGCACGCGCTAAGGAGGACCAGCACGGGCTAAGGAAGACCAGCACGCGCTAAGGGGGACCAGCATGGGCTAAAGAAGACCAGCACGCGCTAAGGAGGACCAGCACGGGCTAAGGAGGATCAGCACGGGCTAAGGAAGACCAGCACGAGCTAAGGAAGACCAGCACGGGCTAAGGAGGACCAGCACGTGCTAAGGAAGACCAGCACGGGCTATGGAAGACCAGCACGGGCTAAGGAGGACCAGCACGGGCTAAGGAAGACCAGCACGGGCTAAGGAGGACCAGCACGGGCTAAGGAAGACCAGCACGGGCTAAGGAGGACCAGCACGGGCTAAGGAGGACCAGCACGGGCTAAGGAGGACCAGCACGGGCTAAGGAGGACCACCATGGGCTAAGGAGGACCAGCACGGGCTATGGAAGACCAGCAAGGGCTATGGAAGACCAGCACGGGCTAAGGAAGACCAGCACGGGCTAAGGAGGACCAGAACAGGGGAAGGGAGGACCGGAATACCAAACTGCAGCAAGTTGTATCTTTAGCTGGCAGTCCCGGCCTCAGACTTCAGGCAGAAGTATCTCCATTTCCAAGTGGTGACTGCAGCTTTGAGCGGTGGAGGTTCCGGTGTTACCCCATTGTTCCCAGTGAATCCGTGGAGGTAAATCAGGTCAACATGGAGAAGGGGGACCTACTCAATATTAGGGGGGTCATCCAGATACCACAGCACACCTTCAGAGGTCTAGTGGAGTCCATGCCTGGATGGGTCAGGACGAGGGGGACCTACTCAATATTAGGCGGGTCATCCAGATACCACAGCACACCTTCAGAGGTCTAGTGGAGTCCATGGCTGGACGGGTCAGGAGAAGGGGGACCTACTCAATATTAGGGGGGTGGTGAGAATGTTATGGCTGATCGGTGTACACAGAGCAGCACAAGGCCGTGTTCACACTACAGAGGTTTCTCGGGGCTGCAGTTCCTCTGAGCTCCACAAGGTGGTGATCTCACCTATACCCAGACAGGAAGTCTATGAATCTAGGACAGGAAGTGATGTCACATATAAATAGGAAGTTCCAGGTGAGTTGGGAGGAAGTAGAGAGGAGACATTGCTGGAACTGGCAGCAGAGGAGGTAATAAGATATTATTTTATAGTAACCCCCCCCCCATCATGCCATGTAGGGTCGCCGCCTTGTCTTCAAGCGAAACCCGAACACTCTAGCGACGCGCTGACAATTTTTGGTAGAACGAGTCGCGGCTTTTCATATGTAAATATCACAGTTGAGACTATTTTCAGTGGGGGGTCCAGTAGCCCCTATCTTAATTTTGGTTGCCCCGGTCTCCCTGACATCGCGTTTCCGGGTTTCTGCTGTAATGAAACCCGGACATATCAGTCAAAACCCGGACTGTCCGGGTGAATCCTGGACCGGTGGCAACCCTACCTCCATGTCCATCGTCATTCTCCGATGCCTAAAAAGGTAAGAGGGTCCCCGAACCCCAAAAATGAGAGGTGAGGAAGGTTCTGGGAGGTCACATGACCTGACCGGAGAGGTGAGGAGGATTCTGGGAGGTCACATGACATATTTTCTCTTTCGTTACAGCATTATCCACTTGTGAAGTCTGCTGACCAGGTGACCATTATGGTGCCTCCACCTCACACCCTAAATCCCGAGAGACCCGACATGGAGAAGATTCTAGAAGCCACCAAGAAGATGATGGAGCTGCTGACGGGAGAGGTGAGCGGTGCCGGGGATTCTGGGACATGATCCAGGAACAGACAAGGGGCGTGTCTGGGTGGTGACGGGAGAGGTGAGCGGTGCCGGGAATTCTGGGACATGATCCAGGAACAGACAAGGGGCGTGTCTGGGTGGTGACGGTATCATTGTGTGTGTCAGGTTCCTATAAGGTGTCAGGATGTCTCTGTCTATTTCTCCATGGAGGAGTGGGAGTATCTAGAAGGACACCGGGATCTCTACAAGGACGTGGTGATGGAGAATGCCCCGCCCCTCACATCACCGGGTAAGAGGAGAGAGCAGTACGGAGGCTCCGCCTACATCCCCCATCATCTGATACACACATAGAAACAATGTATTCAGTCAGTGTGTGTGTGTTTCCTACAGATGGATCCAGTAAGAGGAACCCACCAGAGAGATGTCCCCGCCCCCTGTATTCCCGGGACTCCACCCAGGAAGATCTCACCATCCCCCACCATGAGAGATGTCCCCGCCCCCTGTATTCCCGGGACTCCACCCAGGAAGATCTCACCCTCCCCCACCATGATCAGGTAGATGATGAACAATCTCTGGTAGTTATGATTTATACCGAACCATCTTTGTTCCAATGAATGTTTTATTTTATCTTCAGAGTGGAATCCTCGGGGAGAATATTGAAGAGTTTAAGGAGGAGGAGGATGAGGAGGAGGATGAGGAGGAGGATGAGGAGTACGGAGTGATGACGGAACCTTCTGAAGGACACTCGGAAAGTGGAAACCTCGGGAAAATGAATAGTAAAGAAGAGACCACGCAGCATTGTCCAGGAGGAAACCCGAATGCGGCAAACGAGCATTCCGTGCCACACAGCGAGAACAGGTCACAGAAACGTGTTCTCGGAAATGTCGTTTTTAATACACGCCGGAGATTTCGCGCCGGAAAGAAGTCGCATTTGTGCCTGGAGTGTGGGAAAGGTTTTGGGCACAAATACGATCTGTCGGCGCACGAGAAATCCCACAGGGACAAAAGGCGTCATTCCTGTTCAGAGTGCGGAAAAAGTTTTCTGCGCGAGGCAACTCTGCGGGAGCATCAAAAGCTACACGCGGCCGAGAACACGCATTCTTGCCCCGTGTGTGGGAAATGTTTTACACGTAACACCAGCCTTGTTCAACATCAGAAATCCCACACGGGGGAGAAGCCGTATTCCTGCCCCGAGTGTGGGAAAAGCTTCTCGCAAAAGTTCTCCCTCTCTAGACATCAGAGTTACCACAAAGGGGAAAAGCCGTTTTCCTGTTCCGAGTGCGGGAAAAGCTTTGTACTTGAACAAGATCTAAGTAGGCATCAGAAATGTCACACGGGCGAGAAACCGTATTCGTGCTCCGAGTGCGGGAAATGCTTTTTACAGAAGTACCAGCTCTCCAAACATCTGAAACGCCACAGGGGCGAGAAGCTGTATGTCTGCTCTGAGAACGGGAAACCTTTTTCAGTTGAGCACCATCTTAGTAGTCATCAGGAGTGCGGGGAAAGTTTCACAACAATGTCCCATCTTCACACACATCAGAGAATTTGCACAGGGGAGAAGAAGAAGAAGTCGTATTCCTGCTCTCTGTGTGGAAAATGTTTTGTCAGGAAAGCAAATGTTAATAGACACCAAAGATCTCACACAGGGGAAAAGCCATATCCCTGCCCTGTGTGTGGGAAAAGTTTTTCACAGAAGTGCCATCTTACCACACACCAGAAAGGTCACACCGGCGAGAAGCCGTATTCCTGCTCTGAGTGCGGCCAATGTTTCACACGCAAATCGCTGCTAGACAGACATCGCAGATCCCACACGGGCGAGAAGCCGTTTTCTTGCCCTGAGTGCGGGAAAGGTTTTTCAGATAAGTGGCATCTTACCACACACCAGAAAGGCCACACGGGGGAGAAACCGTATTCTTGCCCCATGTGCGGAAAAGGTTATTCACAGAAGGCAGAACTTGTTATACATCAGAGTTCTCACACTTTTTCACACGATTAGCCGTATTCCTGTTCAGAGAGTGGGAAAAGTTACCAGAAGAAATCAAATCTGATCATACATCAGAGGTTGCATACCGGTGAGGAACTCTATTCCTGTCGAGTGTGGGAAAAGTTTTACGCAGAAATCGCATCAGCCTGCAAATATGTTACACTGGCAAGAAGCCATATTCCTGCTCTGAGTGCGGGAAAGGCTATCTGAAGAAATCCCAACTTATTAGACATCAGATCTGCCATATGGACACTGAAACAAAAACCATAGGCGTCGAACCGTATTCCTGCCCCTAGTGCGGGAACCGCTTTGTGTCGGAGTCACACTTCACCTTGCATAAACGGTCTCACACATAGCTGTGATCTCTGACTCCAGCCAACATATTGGCGTTCACAATCTTCTAGGACGGGGGAGGGGCAGGTTGAGTCCTTTCTGCAGTGTAGCCTGATCACCCCTGCTCTTCAGGCACAAGCTTTTTGTTCTCAGCCCTCGCTCGCTTCCAAACAGAACTCTAGGCCAAGAGCGGAGGAGATCAGACCACGGGGCAGAGGAAGTTAGGCCATAGGGCAGAAGAGGTCAGGGCTGGGGAGGTCAATCCACACGGCGGGGGAGGTCAGGCCAAACGGCGGGGGAGGTCATTCCACACGGCTGGGGAGGTCAGTCCACACGGCGGGGGAGGTCAGGCCACAGGGC
>NW_017308609.1:116471-116752 GCF_000935625.1 Nanorana parkeri | reverse complement strand
GGTTTTTATGGTGGGTGTATTTCTCTTTTTCCAACTCTAGATGGCAGCACAGCACCAGGAATGCCATCCATGGCCAGGCAAAGCTTCCCCGAAACAATATCCCACCGTCATGGACAGCCGGCTACGGACGACGGGAACCCCATGGAGGGCGGCTGTATCCATGGACCGGGAGACCGACCCCCCTCCCCCATCTACAAACCTGATCATTGTGTACTAGATATGTGAGACTTCTTACCTTCTGAAGAGGGCCAGCAACGGACCCAGGGGGCCAGCAACAGACC
>NW_017308609.1:114983-116444 GCF_000935625.1 Nanorana parkeri | reverse complement strand
GACCCAGGGGGGCCAGCAACGGACCCAGGGGGGCCAGCAACGGACCCAGGGGGGCCAGCAACAGACCCAGGGGGGCCAGCAACGGACCCAGGGGGGCCAGCAACGGACCCAGGGGGGCCAGCAACGGACCCAGGGGGGCCAGCAACGGACCCAGGGGGGCCAGCAACGGACCGTAGACATTCGGAGATTCAGATGTTTCCGAATTACAGAGATAACGAATGCAAAGGAATCCGATTGGTAGTTTCACCACAGCTTGGAGGGCCGGAGTGTGGCTACCCCTGACTAAGGCTGCCCACACAACCAATAGAGTACAATGGATTGTATGTGCCTGTGTGTGTGTCCGGCCGGCTAGAGATGGGCGAGTCTCCCTCCAGTGGTGGCCAGCGGTAGTGCAGGAGACTGGGAGTGGAGGGAACTGTGCCGGGTTTAGCTGGCCTGTACCTGCTGGTGAGAGCCGTGTGTGCCGGTCTGCTTGAGGGCGGAGTGTACGGACTAAGAGCGTTCGGGAAAAGGTTCACCATGGCTGTCATTGCTCTGCTCCTGAAGGCTGTGTGCCGGTCTGCTTGAAGGCGGAGTGTACGGGCTAAAAGCGTTCGGGAAAAGGTTCACCATGGCTGTAATTGCTCTGCTCCTGAAGGCTGTGTGCAGGTCTGCTTGAGGGCGGAGTATACGGGCTAAGAGCGTTCGGGAAAAGGATCCCCATGGATGTCATTGCTCTGCTTGAGGGCGGAGTGTACGGGTCAGGAGCGTTCGGGAAAAGGTTCCCCATAGCTGTCATTGCTCAGCTCTGGAAGCCCAGCACTAAGCTGGGCTTCCGGAGCAAATAGCTTATTTCTAGTGTAAAGGTGACACTAGAAATAGCAGGTGACAAAAAAAAATTAACATCACCTTAAAGAGGACCTGTCACCACCATCTGCTATCACATGGGGGGCTTGTAAGCCCCCTTATGTGATAGCAATTAAAGTAAAAACAAAAAAACAGTTTTAAAAATAATATTAAATAAAATAAATGTAAAAATGTTTACATTTTTTTTTTAAGTCTCCGCCCCCCGTGAGCACGCGCGTCTTCACGTAAACACGCGTCGGGTGCGCCTACGTATGAAAACGACGATCGCGCTACACATGGTGGGTATCACCGCGCACGCCGGAGTGAGAGCAATAATTCCCGGGCCAGTATTTTTGGGTGTCTCTAAACTGATGACCTGTGGGGGGGCTTTTAAAGCGTCTTCTATGGACTTTTTGGGGGTACCGAATTCTGTCGCCGTTTCGCGGACGCGCGCAATTTTTAACCCGGGCATGTCGGGTATCTACTCACTCGTTGTCACCTCGTCTTTTATATTTTGTTGTGTTTTGGGGCATGTAAGCGCATTTTTCAATCAAATTTTGGGTTTGATAATAAGTTCTCGCTAATGTCCTGCAACATAGAAATTTGCAATTGCCGCCATTTTATTCTACGGGGTCT
>NW_017308609.1:112337-114933 GCF_000935625.1 Nanorana parkeri | reverse complement strand
GGGGGGGGGTTTGAAGTAGTTTTCAGGCCGGCGACCTCCGCCATACGTGACCCGCGATCTTTCACCGCGAGCTGGAAACACAACGATGCAATTTTGTTCACAATTAAAGTCCTTTGCCGTTCTGTGAATGGTTCCGGCACAGCCGGCAAAGGAAAGTCCTCGCTCCACCGCCGAGCGATCCCAGAACAAGACAACAAAACTTCAATGTGACAACCGAAAACAAACGTGCGCACCGACCTTCCGGGACGCTCTCCGGTCCTCCCGTCTGTGATCGGTCCTCCCGTGTGATCAGTCCTCCCGTCTGTGATGAGTCCTCCCATGTGCCCGGTCCTCCCGTCTGTGATCAGTCCTCCCGTGTGATCAGTCCTCCCGTCTGTGATGAGTCCTCCCATGTGCCCGGTCCTCCCGTCTGTGATCAGTCCTCCCGTGTGACTGGTCCTCCCGTCTGTGATCAGTCCTCCCGTGTGCCCGGTCCTCCCATCTGTGATCAGTCCTCCCATGTGACCGGTCCTCCCGTCTGTGATCAGTCCTCCCGTGTGACTGGTCCTCCCGTCTGTGATCAGTCCTCCCGTGTGCCCGGTCCTCCCCTCTGTGATCAGTCCTCCCGTGTGACTGGTCCTCCCGTCTGTGATCGGTCCTCCCGTGTGACTGGTCCTCCCGTGTGATCGGTCCTCCCGTGTGCCTCGGGTGCCCGGGCCCCCCGTCTGTGCTCGGTCCTCCCATGTGACCGGTCTTCCCGTGTGACTGGTCCTCCCGTGTGATCGGTCCTCCCGTGTGACCGGTCCTCCTGTGTGATCGGTCCTCCCGTGTGATCGGTCCTCCCTGCCGTGTGACCGGTCCTCCCGTGTGACCGGTCCTCCCATGTGATCGCTCCTCTCAATGTCACACAATTCAGTGGTTGCCGTATCCCTGACCGCTGCCGCGCTCTCCGGCTCACTTCTTACGGACTCCCCCGGACTACCTGGTGCTGCTCGTCATTATTTAGTTTGGCCGAAGGATCTAACTTTATTCTAATGTGTTCTAAGTTTCTGAGAGAAAGCCACTTTCACTCTCTCTGTTTATCGTAGTGAGTTAGTCAGCTAGACCAGTGGTCCCCCCAACCCCCGGGCCCGGTCCGTGGATCAAATGGTACCGGGCCGCCCGAGGAACATTACGTGATTTCCATTTTATTTACTGCGGTGTGTTTCTCTCGGGTTTGTCCGACTTTTCAGGACGAGAGGTCGACCGGGCCAGCTGAGAGACGTCACCTAAAGCCGCACCAATACCGCGCATGCGCAAAATATGGTGATGCCGGGGCGGTTTTAGGTGACGCCTGGAGCTGAGCGGCTGCGAGCGGCAGTGGCGTCGTAGCTTTGGTAAAGAGAAGGTGTGTATTAGACACGCGCACTGCCAAAAAAATTCGTTTCGTTTTAAATTGGGATTTGTGTTATTTCGTTTTTCGGGTGCGAAAGTCGATTCGGAATTCGGATTGGGACGAAATTCGGTAGCGTTAGTTCGTTCGAACGTTCGTTTCGTTTTCTGTTCTTATTCGTTTCGTTCGTTGGAGCAAAGCGACGTCAGAGAAGGAGAAAAATATTTTTTCCCCCTTAAAATGTCACCAACGAAACGAATAAGAACCGAAAACGAAACGAACGTTCGAACTAACGCTACCGAATTTCGTCCGAATCCGAATTGACTTTCGCACCCGAATCCCGATAAACGAAATAACACAAATCCCAATTTAAAACGAAACGAAACGAATTTTTTGGCAGTGCGCGTGTCTATTGTACTTGAATACTGCACTTAGAGTGTCCGCCTCCTTTCTCCATTTGTATCCCTTGTGAGGTACCTATTAGACACGCGCACTGCCAAAAAAATTCGTTTCGTTTTAAATTGGGATTTGTGTTATTTCGTTTTTCGTGATTCGGGTGCGAAAGTCAATTCGGATTCGGACGAAATTCGGTAGCGTTAGTTCGAACGTTCGTTTCGTGGTCGTTTCTTATTCGTTTCGTTGGTGACATTTGAGGGGGGAAAAATATTTTTCTCCTTCTCTGACGTCGCTTTGCTCCAACGAACGAAACGAATAAGAAACGACCACGAAACGAACGTTCGAACTGCCGCTGCCGAATGTGGCAAACGGAAATTGGGATTCGTTTGCATTCGTTACGTCTGTCATTCGGAATTCGGATACGTCCGAACGTCTGAAAATTCGTCCGAATTTCGTTTCGGAACGAAACGCGCCTAGTGCGCATCGCTCTTCTCTCTGGTCACCGGTCCCTACTCATGTTTAGCAGTGCTTGGTGTATATTGTGTTTTGCTCAAATTTAACCCGCAAATTAGCAACAATGAGTACGAAACAGACGTCGTTAGCAAGTTTCCTCGGGAAAAAAGAAAAGGCCGGGTGAGGAGGCAGGAGAAGGGCCTTCAACATCAAAGAAACATGTAACAGACAATACCACGAGTCCTTCGTGACTGACGACGCGCAGTGTACGTCGCCGGCATTGGGGGCTGTTTAAACTTGTAGAGCCGACTGTCGCCGGACACCCCCGCCGTGCTTCCCGGGCTCCGTTGCCCCTCCTACGGGCCCGGCGATCTTTGTGTCCGCGGGGAGCTGGGG
>NW_017308609.1:79534-112235 GCF_000935625.1 Nanorana parkeri | reverse complement strand
GGGGGGGGGTTTTAAGTCATTTTCCGGCCTAAAATGTGGAATATAACACGGGTGCAAAAAATGAAAAAAAGGGCGAATCGCGGTAAAAAAACCGCGTGACGGTCGCGCGACAGACGCGCATATTACAATACGCCTAGGTGTGAATGGGGGGCTTACTTCTCCGTGATCAGACCCGATGTGATACACATAATGTAATCTGCTATTCTCCCCTAATCGTTTGATAAGAAGCAGTTTCGGTCCTAATTCGGCATTCAGACCTTTCGGCGTCATCGTCTCCAACAGGTAGAGCCACTTAGTTTCATTCCTGGAGATATCTCTCTTCGTATGATTTCCTCTCCAGTGCTTGAACATTCCATCAAGGCCCATGAATTGTATTCCTTTCGGATTGCAGTTATGCTTTTCCCTAAAATGTTTCGATCGGTTGTGGTCACGTTTGCCCTTTTTTATATTATTAATGTGTGCTTTAAAAAAAAAAAAAATACATTGTACTTTAGACGCGTGCGACGCGTTTCGTCCCGAATCGAAATTCATTTCGGACCTTCGGACGTATCCGAATTCCCAATGACAGACGTAACGAATGCCAACGAATCCCAATTTCCGTTTCCGAAATTCGGTAGCGGTAGTTCGTCCGAACGTTCGTTTCGTTTTCGGTCCTTATTCGTCTCGTTCTCGTTGGAGCAAAGTGACGTCAGAGAAGGAGAAAAATATTCCCTCCCCCCCCCCCCTCAAATGTCACTTTTGCTGCAAACGAACGAACGAAACGAATAAGAAACGAAAACGAAACGAACGTTCGTACTACCGCTACCGCATTTTGTCCCAATCCGAATCCGAATCGGCTTTCACACCCAAATCCCGAAGACGAAACGAACGTTCGGAATACCGCTACCGCATTTCGTCCCAATCCGAATTCCGAATCCGAATCGACTTTCACACCCGAATCCCGAAAACGAAACGACCGTTCGGAATACCGCTACCGCATTTCGTCCGAATTCCGAATCCGAATCGACTTTCACACCCGAATCCCGAAAACAAAACGAACGTTCGGAATACCGCTACCGCATTTCGTCCCAATCCGAATTCAGAATCGACTTTCACACCCGAATCCCGAAAACGAAACGAACGTTGGAACTACCGCTACCGCATTTCGTCCCAATCCGAATTCCGAATCCGAATCGACTTTCACACCCGAATCCCGAAAACGAAAGTTCGGAATACCGCTACCGCATTTCGTCCCAATCCGAATTCGAATCGACTTTCACACCCGAATCCCGAAAAAACACAAATCCGAATTTAAAACGAAACGAATTTTTTGGCAGTGCGCGTGTCTAATTGCAACTAGGTTGCTGTATTTGTTTTGTGTTACGTTTGCGGTCGGAGTTACTCAGGCCTCCGACGTCTTCATGACCCCCCTACTGGCGTGTGCCATGATTTTGTGGTCAGCGTGCCAAATAAGGGGGCACGCTCTAGTGAAATGATAGAACCTGGGGGGGAAGGGCGGGCGGGAGGGTCAGACGCGACCTCGCCGTGACGTGCCTAGGAGCTCACCGTCCCCCTTCTTAAGGGGAGGAGAGCCGCCGCAACTCCTCCCACAAACACGGCCAACTTACCTTGGCCTATTACTTGTCACAATGACTCAGAGCCACGCTAAGCGATCGTGGCGCGTTTGTCACACAACAAATTATTGGTGTGGGGAGGACGAATACAGGCGCAACGTATCACAGGCCTAAATAAGAATTTTGGATGTTTCCACACTGATTGTGGCTCTCTCTCGGAACGAAGAGATTGGTCCCCATTGAGGGTTTGAGCGCACACGTATCGATCACGCATTAGGATAGAATATTTGGTCATTTGTACAGATGTTTGGATATTTTCCACTTTGGAATCCGCATTTATTTAGAAAAGTTACAAAGTAAAAATGAAGATCATGGAGGAGAGGAAGTAACACGCGGAGATCCTTAAACCAGTCAAGCTCTGAAGGCTTCATCATAGTGGTAGGCCAAGCTCTGGACCATGGACGGACACCATAGTGGACCTCCTCAGGCACCTCACGTGTTAACTCATGAAGAGTTGATTTCTGTTATTATGGAGCCTCAGCCTGACCAGGACCCGGACTATCTCTGGAAAATATGAGCAGAGTGCACAAGACATTCCAGAGAGAGAACAGCAACTTCTTCTAATAACATTTCATCTGCAAAGTGGCTGAGGTGTGCTTCCTCCCAGTGTCAGATCTCTGAAGACATTTCCCACACTTGGGATGCTAACACACCTGGAGGGCAGTGTGAGTTCTCATAAGACATGTGAAAAACATTTCCCACACTCAGGGCATGACTACAGCTTCTCCCCTCTATGAGTCTTTTTATGTTTCGTAAGTCCTGATTTCCGTGGATAGCATTTCCCGCACTCAGGGCAGGAATAAGGTTTTTCCTGTGTATGGCAATTCAGATGTTCAGTAAGATTTCCCTTACGTGTAAAACACTTCCCACACTCAGGGCAGGTGTACGGCTTCTCCCCTGTGTGAGATCTTTGATGTTTAAGGAGCTCTGATCTCTGTATATAACGATTCCCGCACTCAGAGCATACATACGGCTTCTCATCCCTGTGCAGTTTCTGATGTGTGGAAAGATTCGTCTTCTGTGAAAAGCTTTTTCCGCACTCAGGGCAGGAATAAGGCTTCTCTCCTGTGTGAGCTCTTTGATGTGTAACAAGTTCTATTTTCTGTGTATAACTTTTCCCACACTCGGGGCAGGCATACAACTTTTCGCCTGTGTGCACCTTCTGATGTCTGGAAAGAAGGGACTTTTGTGAAAAACACTTCCCACACTCAGGGCAGGAATACGGCTTCTCCCCTGTGTGAGATCTTTGATGTATAACAAGGTCTGATTTCCGTGGATAACACTTCCCACACTCAGGGCAGGAATACGGCTTTTCCCCCGTGTGCAATCTCTGATGTACGGAAAGATTGGACTTCTGTGAAAAACATTTCCCACACTCTGGGCAGGAATATGGGCTCTCCCCAGTGTGAGATATTTGATGTACAACAAGGTCTGATTTCTGTTTATAACTTTTCCCGCACTCAGGGCAGGAATATGGTTTTGCGCCCGTGTGCAGTCTCTGATGTCTGGAAAGCTTGTCCTTATCTGAAAAACTTTTCCCACACTCAGGGCAGGAATACGGCTTTTCCCCTGTATGGGATCTGTAATGTATGTCCATTTTTGATTTACGAAGAAAACTTTTTCCACACTCAGAGCAGGAAAATGGCTTCTCGCCTGTGTGCAACCTCTGATGTCTGAGAAGATGGGTCTTCTGTGTAAAACTTTTCCCACACTCAGAACAGGAAAATGGCTTCTCACCTGTGTGAGATCTTTGATGTCTGACCAGTTCTGATTTATGAAGAAAACTTTTTCCACACTCAGAACAGGAAACCGGCTTTTCCCCCGTGTGACACCTTTCATGTCTAACCAAATCAGATTTATAAAGAAAACTTTCCCCGCACTCAGGACAGGAAAACTTCTTCTCCCCCTGAATTCCGGCACCATCCCCCACAGGACGAGGTCGCTCAGAGTCAGAGGGATTCCATGGTCTCTCCACACTGTGACGTCCACCATCCATAGCTGAGCTCATTGTCTCTTCTCCCGCACAATGTGCTGTGATGTCCTCATCTTCCATCTTACAACCTGGAGATAAAGTCAGACGATCCTTTGAGGGTTCCTCCATGGCGTGTCCTGGAAACATAGAGACACATGATGGAGAGATATGAGAGGGTTAGATGACTTCACTCAACATTCCATCTGGATCAGGAGGTGATCTCTGAGAAACAAGTGGTTCAAATTTCAGGCCCATCACCACAGAACAAGTGACCATAGACCGAGGCTTCTGGAACTAGGAGTGAAAACCCAATACTGCCAACTCAACCCAAGGATGATATCACTCGGCTCCGCCCTACTCTGGACCAATCAGTGTGCAGGAACAGATGAATATATTATGACCCACCTGTGCTGGTCTCTGTAGGCGAGTCCTCCTCTATGGACGTCCTCATCATCCCGGCCTCCTCCGTATATCGCTGATCATCCCTCACATACGTCTCTTCTACTTCACCCTCAACTTTCATCTTCATCAGATCTTCACCCTAAACCAACAGAACGGCAGAAAGTCTCATCTGTGACATAGAAGTATTTATGATGTGACATCACATAGAAGATCTCATCTTGTAGAGTCCACACGTCATCTCCACATGTCAGAGCGTTCCATCACTTTATGTTCCCGCCCCTCAACTCCACCCACCTGATCCTGGCGGGGGATGGTGAGATCTTCGTGGGTGGGATCCCGGGAATACAGAGGGCGAGGACATCTCTCTGGTTGGTCCATCATACCCGTGTGTCCTCCTGAAAGCTCCTCCATCACCCCGTACTCCTCATCTTTGTGTTTTTCATTTACAATATTAATCTTCATGAGGCTTCCACTCTCCATGTGTCCTTCAGAAGGTTCCTTCATCACCCCGTACTCCTCATCCTCCTTTTTAAACTCTTCTTTAATAATATTCTCCCCGAGGATTCCACTCTGAAGATAAAATAAGAAAATAAAACATTCATTGGAACCCACAAGTTTCTGTATAACCTATAACTACCAATAACTGTCCATCATCTACCTGATCATGGTGAGGGACGGTGAGATCTTCCTGGGTGGAGTCCCGGGAATACAGAGGGCGGGGATATCTCTCATGGTGGGGGATGGTGAGATCTTCCTGGGTGGAGTCCCGGGAATACAGAGGGCGGGGACATCTCTCATGGTGGGGGATGGTGAGATCTTCCTGGGTGGAGTCCCGGGAATACAGGGGGCGGGGACATCTCTCATGGTGGAGGATGGTGAGATCTTCCTGGGTGGAGTCCCGGGAATACAGAGGGCGGGGACATCTCTCATGGTGGAGGATGGTGAGATCTTCCTGGGTGGGGTCCCGGGAATACAGGGGGCGGGGACATCTCTCATGGTGGGGGATGGTGAGATCTTCCTGGGTGGAGTCCCGGGAATACAGGGGGCGGGGACATCTCTCTGGTGGGTTCCTCTTACTGGATCCATCTGTAGGAAACACACACACTGACTGAATACATTGTTTCTATGTGTGTATCAGATGATGGGGGATGTAGGCGGAGCCTCCGTACTGCTCTCTCCTCTTACCCGGTGATGTGAGGGGCGGGGCATTCTCCATCACCACGTCCTTGTAGAGATCCCGGTGTCCTTCTAGATACTCCCACTCCTCCATGGAGAGATAGACAGAGACATCCTGACACCTTATAGGAACCTGACACACACAATGATACCGTCACCACCCAGACACGCCCCTTGTCTGTTCCTGGATCATGTCCCAGAATCCCCGGCACCGCTCACCTCTCCCGTCACCACCCAGACACGCCCCTTGTCTGTTCCTGGACCATGTCCCAGAATTCCCGGCGCCGCTCACCTCTCCCGTCAGCAGCTCTATGATCTTTCTGGAGACTTCCAGAATCTTCTTTTTGATTTCCGCCTCAGTGGAAGCATTTTGATGAACACTCGGATACCAGTTCCAACAACGTCTCTCTACTTCCTCCCGAGTCACCTCTCACCCAGAACTTCCTATTTATATCTGACATCACTTCCTGTCTGCTTTCCATAGAGACTTCCTGCCTGGGTCTAGGTGAGGTCACCACCTTGTGGAGCTCAGAGGAAATTCAGCCCCTGGAGACATCTGGAAGTGTGAAGCGGCCTTGTCCTTTGTACCAGGTGTTCTAGATGCTGTAGGACAGTCCCGGGATTTTGTCTCCTGTCCCCGTGTGTCTTCTTCTCGCAGGTTCCAGGACACCGTACGGCGCGGTTCTGACTTCTGGAACACCCTTTGGGTTCCATCAGCAGGAACTTCCTTCATAGCGGACTTTTGGAGTCGAGTGATCTCCATTCTGATAGTGAAATTGAATCTCCGAGAGACCGTAACGCAGGAACGTGCGATTAGGTCAGTAGAACCTCTGACCACCAATGGTGAGATGAGGAAAGACTTGACCATCACTGACACCGACGATGGGAACATAGAGAGGGGGGACAACAGGCATGATGATGAGGAAGGTGAGGATGATGAGGTGGCAGAACATACGTGGGTGCCTAACAAAGAAGAAGGAGAAAGTGAGGGAGAGGCACACCATAAGCACGGCAGAATGTTGTCCGGGGCAGAGACATCTTCCATAAGGGTTCGGGAGCAGCCATCCTATTCCATGGCTGTACACCACAAAGCCTGTTGAGGGCACCACTTCAATAATACCTGTAGGCATCAAAGGCCAGAGAAGACTCCCCCCTGCCCACTTCCCCTTTAGAACACAACTTGCCCGCTGGCAGCAGTCATAGGCACGTGCCTATCCCATGGTCTCAGATTAACCCGGTGCTCAGGGTGCATTTGGATGACCTCTCAATGAAGGACTTCCTGGACTTTTGAGCTTCCAGGCTGGACCACTGGTCATGGGCTGTCCGGTATGCAACTGAGCTGCTGGTCCGTCCGGTGGCCAGTGTGCGGTCAGAAAGGGCATTGGGTAGTATACTGGCATAGAGACCAACCCACCAGGTACCCGACACAGTCGACTGACTCACTTCTATCAAAACGAACCAGTCCAGGATCGGCAAAGAGAACCCAACCCATGAAGTGGTGGCCTTCAAATCAATTGTTTCTTAGAATCTGGTCCCAGAAATATTATTATAACTCACGGCTTACTCCTGGCACCACTGATGGCTTGCCATCTCCTATCTTCCCATCAGCTCCTACCACCGTAACCGGCTTCTTGACCACAGCTGTCCTGACAGCATAACCTTCTCCTGCCACCGCTGATGGCCTACCACCATTGCCATCTCCTATCTTCCCATCATTTCCTACCACCATAACCGGTTTCTTGACCACAGTTGACCTGACACCATAACCTTCTCCTGCCACCGCTGATGGCCGTCCACCATGACCATGCCTCCACTGCCCTATTCCGGTGCTCTGCAAAGGTGCCACACATCGTTTGTAAGCAGCAGAGCCATGGCTGTGGTCATGTTCTCGGCATACTCTGGTGATTGGGATCGGTCAAGGTGCCACACATCGTGTTCCTTCAGCCGGTCACGTATAGTGTTGGCCATGCTCTGTGGTCCATAGTTTGTAGCCAATTCCACCGCTCCGGCAATCACAATGACTTCTGGTCTCTGTGAGATAGTGTCCTCAGACTGCGAGTTCCTCATTAGAACCCGGCTTCCATGTAAGCCCTTTAACCAGGTGGCAGCGGAATGGGAGCGACCGGTTCTATCCCACTACACTGAGACCTGATAAAAGGGCTTACATGCCGTGTATGGAGTCCCGAAAATAATTTTCAGCCTTTATTAATGAAATAACAAAAGTCAATGTAAATATTTTTTATTGAGAGCTACTTGGTGTCTCTCCCGATCAAAATGCGGCCGGGTAATGTTTTGTATGGAGTCAGAACACTATAGATCTGTCTTTTCCTGTCAAATAAACACTCTAAAATAGTTTTTTCAACTAGAAGGTGACCGTTGTCCGTCCTGATCAAAATGCAGGCCACCGAAAGTGCTGAAACACCATGGAGTCGATGAAACATTTTCCGCACTCGGGGCAAAAGTACGGCTTCTATCGAGTGAATTTTTTGATGTTGGACAAGTTCAGATTTCCGTGGACGTTTCCCACACTCTGGGTGGGAGAAACGCGTTTTCCCACACGTGTCTTCTCTACATTAAGATGGGACTTCCGTATATAAAAAAATTGCAGCACACAGAACAGGGATAAGGCTTCTCACCCGTGTGAGAAGGCTGATGTATGTGAAGAAGAATTTCAATAAGAATTTCCCGCACTCAGGGGAGGAATATGGATTGTCTCCATTGTGGGATCTGGGATGTGCAACAAGTTCTGGTTTCTGTGTAAAACATTTTCTGCACTTGGGGCAAGACTATGACTTCTCACCCGTGTGTAATATCTCATGTCTGAAAAGACTGATCTTATCTGAGAAACCTTTTCCACACTCAGGGCACGAATAAGGCTTGTCCATGTGCCTTCTCTCGTGCCTTAAAAAACAGGACTTATCTGCAAAGCTTTTCCCACACCTAGGACAGAAATAAGGCTTCTCGCCTGTGTGTACTCTCTGATGCACAGCAAGATTGGTCTTCTGTGAAAAACTTTTTCCGCACTCCACGCAGGGATACAACTTTTCACCCGTGTGAGACTTCAGATGTCTGTAAAGGTTGGAGCTCTGCGAGAAACTCCTCCCACACTCAGGACAGGAATAAAACTTCTCACCCGTGTGACATCTCTGATGTTTGTTAAGGCTGGACTTGTGTGAAAATAATTTCCCGCACTCTTCGCAGGAATACGGCTTCTCCCCTGTGTGCCATCTTTGATGTATAAGAAGGTATGATTTCCGTGGATAACTTTTCCCACACTCCAGGCAGGAATAGGGCTTCTCTCCTGTGTGTGATTTCTGATGTATGGTAAGATGGGCCTTCTGTACATAACTGTTCCCACACTCATCACAAGCATAAGGTCTCTCCCCTGTGTGAGATCTCTGATGAATAGAAAGACTGTGCTTCTGTGAAAAACTTTTCCCGCACTCTGAACAGGAATAAAGCTTCTCCCCTGTGTGCGATCTCTCATGTGTAGCAAGACTGTGCTTCTGTGAAAAACATTTCCCGCACTCTGAACAGGAATAAAGCTTCTCCCCTGTGTGCGATCTCTCATGTGTAGAAAGACTGTGCTTCTGTGAAAAGCTTTTTCCACACTCTGAACAGGAATAAAGCTTCTCCCCTGTGTGCGTTCTCCGATGTACAGAAAGATTGTACTTCTGTGAAAAACATTTTCCGCACTCTGAACAGGAATAAATCTTCTCCCCTGTGTGCGTTCTCTGATGTACAGAAAGATTGTACTTCTGTGAAAAACTTTTTCCGCACTCTGAACAGGAATAAACCTTCTCCCCTGTGTGCGTTCTCCGATGTACAGAAAGACTTTCCCCACATTCAGGAATGGACAATGTCTCCTGAATTCCGGCACCTTCCCTCACAGGACGAGGTCGCTCAGAGTCAGAGGGATCCCATGGTCTCTCCACACTGTGACGTCCACCATCCATAGCTGAGCTCATTGTCTCTTCTCCCGCACAATCTGCTGTGATGTCCTCATCTTCCATCTTACAACCTGGAGATAAAGTCAGAGGATCCTTTGAGGGTTCCTCCATGGCGTGTCCTGGAAACATAGAAACACATGATGGAGAGATATGAGAGGGTTAGATGACTTCACTCAACATTCCATCTGGATCAGGAGGTCTGAGGGAGCGGATGTTCTATGAGGAGGTCCCAATCAGCCGGGACTCCTCCCCTCTTCAATCAACATTCCATCTGGATCAGGAGGTCTGAGGGAGCAGATGTTCTATGAGGAGGTCCCGACCAGCCAAGACTCCTCCCCTCTTCACTCAACATTCCATCTGGATCAGGAGGTCTGAGGGAGCGGATGTTCTATGAGGAGGTCCCAACCAGCCGGGACTCCTCCCCTCTTCCGTCAAAGAGCCTCCTCCCAGATCACTTCTACATTGACACAGCCTTGTCAGAAGAGGCGGAGCCAATGGGGACTGGGAGGAGCATGCTCTCCACCCAACCACAAGCCTAGGCACTGGGTCATGTGATCTCTGATAAACAAGAGGTTTAAAGTTCAGACTTGTAGACCCTTCACCACAGAACAAGTGACCATAGGCCGAGGCTTCTGGTGATGAGCAGCACTGGAGGGAGCTTGCAGTCAATTTTCTGGAAGAGGAACCAACCGAAGAAAGGATCAATCTGTGTTCTCATATCTGAGCTACAGGAACTAGGAGTGATACCCAACCTCATACAGCCAGCTGAACCCCAGGACGGGTATCAGTACAGGGAGGTGACCATAACCAACCCATTATTGGCTGATATCCCTTAGCTCCGCCCCAATCTGGACCAATCTGTGTGCAGGACCAGATGAATATAATATGACCCACCTGTGCTGATCTCTGTAGGCGTGTCCTCCTCTATGGACGTCCTCATCATCCCGGCCTCCTCCGTATATCGCTGATCATCCCTCACATACGTCTCTTCTACTTCACCCTCAACTTTCATCTTCATCAGATCTTCACCCTAAACCAACAGAACGGCAGAAAGTCTCATCTGTGACATAGAAGTATTTATGATGTGACATCACATAGAAGATCTCATCTTGTAGAGTCCACACGTCATCTCCACATGTCAGAGCGTTCCATCACTTTATGTTCCCGCCCCCCAACTCCACCCACCTGATCATGGAGGGGGACGGTGAGATCTTCCTGGGTGGAGTCCCGGGAATACAGAGGGCGGGGACATCTCTCATGGTGGGGGAGGGTGAGATCTTCCTGGGTGGAGTCCCGGGAATACAGGGGGTGGGGACATCTCTCATGGTGGGGGAGGGTGAGATCTTCCTGGGTGGGGTCCCGGGAATACAGGGGGCGGGGACATCTCTCATGGTGGGGGAGGGTGAGATCTTCCTGGGTGGAGTCCCGGGAATACAGGGGGCGGGGACATCTCTCATGGTGGGGGAGGGTGAGATCTTCCTGGGTGGAGTCCCGGGAATACAGGGGGCGGGGACATCTCTCTGGTGGGTTCCTCTTACTGGATCCATCTGTAGGAAACACACACACACTGACTGAATACATTGTTTCTATGTGTGTATCAGATGATGGGGGATGTAGGCGGAGCCTCCGTACTGCTCTCTCCTCTTACCCGGTGATGTGAGGGGCGGGGCATTCTCCATCACCACGTCCTTGTAGAGATCCCGGTGTCCTTCTAGATACTCCCACTCCTCCATGGAGAGATAGACAGAGACATCCTGACACCTTATAGGAACCTGACACACACAATGATACCGTCACCACCCAGACACGCCCCTTGTCTGTTCCTGGATCATGTCCCAGAATCCCCGGCACCGCTCACCTCTCCCGTCACCACCCAGACACGCCCCTTGTCTGTTCCTGGATCATGTCCCAGAATCCCCGGCACCGCTCACCTCTCCCGTCACCACCCAGACACGCCCCTTGTCTGTTCCTGGATCATGTCCCAGAATCCCCGGCACCGCTCACCTCTCCCGTCACCACCCAGACACGCCCCTTGTCTGTTCCTGGATCATGTCCCAGAATCCCCGGCACCGCCCACCTCTCCCGTCACCACCCAGACACGCCCCTTGTCTGTTCCTGGATCATGTCCCAGAATCCCCGGCACCGCTCACCTCTCCCGTCACCACCCAGACACGCCCCTTGTCTGTTCCTGGATCATGTCCCAGAATCCCCGGCACCGCTCACCTCTCCCGTCACCACCCAGACACGCCCCTTGTCTGTTCCTGGATCATGTCCCAGAATCCCCGGCACCGCTCACCTCTCCCGTCACCACCCAGACACGCCCCTTGTCTGTTCCTGGATCATGTCCCAGAATCCCCGGCACCGCTCACCTCTCCCGTCACCACCCAGACACGCCCCTTGTCTGTTCCTGGATCATGTCCCAGAATCCCCGGCACCGCTCACCTCTCCCGTCACCACCCAGACACGCCCCTTGTCTGTTCCTGGATCATGTCCCAGAATCCCCGGCACCGCTCACCTCTCCCGTCACCACCCAGACACACCCCTTGTCTGTTCCTGGATCATGTCCCAGAATCCCCGGCACCGCTCACCTCTCCCGTCACCACCCAGACACGCCCCTTGTCTGTTCCTGGATCATGTCCCAGAATCCCCGGCACCGCTCACCTCTCCCGTCACCACCCAGACACGCCCCTTGTCTGTTCCTGGATCATGTCCCAGAATCCCCGGCACCGCTCACCTCTCCCGTCACCACCCAGACACGCCCCTTGTCTGTTCCTGGATCATGTCCCAGAATCCCCGGCACCGCTCACCTCTCCCGTCACCACCCAGACACGCCCCTTGTCTGTTCCTGGATCATGTCCCAGAATCCCCGGCACCGCTCACCTCTCCCGTCACCACCCAGACACGCCCCTTGTCTGTTCCTGGATCATGTCCCAGAATCCCCGGCACCGCTCACCTCTCCCGTCACCACCCAGACACGCCCCTTGTCTGTTCCTGGATCATGTCCCAGAATCCCCGGCACCGCTCACCTCTCCCGTCACCACCCAGACACGCCCCTTGTCTGTTCCTGGATCATGTCCCAGAATCCCCGGCACCGCTCACCTCTCCCGTCACCACCCAGACACGCCCCTTGTCTGTTCCTGGATCATGTCCCAGAATCCCCGGCACCGCTCACCTCTCCCGTCACCACCCAGACACGCCCCTTGTCTGTTCCTGGATCATGTCCCAGAATCCCCGGCACCGCTCACCTCTCCCGTCACCACCCAGACACGCCCCTTGTCTGTTCCTGGATCATGTCCCAGAATCCCCGGCACCGCTCACCTCTCCCGTCACCACCCAGACACGCCCCTTGTCTGTTCCTGGATCATGTCCCAGAATCCCCGGCACCGCTCACCTCTCCCGTCACCACCCAGACACGCCCCTTGTCTGTTCCTGGATCATGTCCCAGAATCCCCGGCACCGCTCACCTCTCCCGTCACCACCCAGACACGCCCCTTGTCTGTTCCTGGATCATGTCCCAGAATCCCCGGCACCGCTCACCTCTCCCGTCACCACCCAGACACGCCCCTTGTCTGTTCCTGGATCATGTCCCAGAATCCCCGGCACCGCTCACCTCTCCCGTCACCACCCAGACACGCCCCTTGTCTGTTCCTGGATCATGTCCCAGAATCCCCGGCACCGCTCACCTCTCCCGTCACCACCCAGACACGCCCCTTGTCTGTTCCTGGATCATGTCCCAGAATCCCCGGCACCGCTCACCTCTCCCGTCACCACCCAGACACGCCCCTTGTCTGTTCCTGGATCATGTCCCAGAATCCCCGGCACCGCTCACCTCTCCCGTCACCACCCAGACACGCCCCTTGTCTGTTCCTGGATCATGTCCCAGAATCCCCGGCACCGCTCACCTCTCCCGTCACCACCCAGACACGCCCCTTGTCTGTTCCTGGATCATGTCCCAGAATCCCCGGCACCGCTCACCTCTCCCGTCACCACCCAGACACGCCCCTTGTCTGTTCCTGGATCATGTCCCAGAATCCCCGGCACCGCTCACCTCTCCCGTCACCACCCAGACACGCCCCTTGTCTGTTCCTGGATCATGTCCCAGAATCCCCGGCACCGCTCACCTCTCCCGTCACCACCCAGACACGCCCCTTGTCTGTTCCTGGATCATGTCCCAGAATCCCCGGCACCGCTCACCTCTCCCGTCACCACCCAGACACGCCCCTTGTCTGTTCCTGGATCATGTCCCAGAATCCCCGGCACCGCTCACCTCTCCCGTCACCACCCAGACACGCCCCTTGTCTGTTCCTGGATCATGTCCCAGAATCCCCGGCACCGCTCACCTCTCCCGTCACCACCCAGACACGCCCCTTGTCTGTTCCTGGATCATGTCCCAGAATCCCCGGCACCGCTCACCTCTCCCGTCACCACCCAGACACGCCCCTTGTCTGTTCCTGGATCATGTCCCAGAATCCCCGGCACCGCTCACCTCTCCCGTCACCACCCAGACACGCCCCTTGTCTGTTCCTGGATCATGTCCCAGAATCCCCGGCACCGCTCACCTCTCCCGTCACCACCCAGACACGCCCCTTGTCTGTTCCTGGATCATGTCCCAGAATCCCCGGCACCGCTCACCTCTCCCGTCACCACCCAGACACGCCCCTTGTCTGTTCCTGGATCATGTCCCAGAATCCCCGGCACCGCTCACCTCTCCCGTCACCACCCAGACACGCCCCTTGTCTGTTCCTGGATCATGTCCCAGAATCCCCGGCACCGCTCACCTCTCCCGTCACCACCCAGACACGCCCCTTGTCTGTTCCTGGATCATGTCCCAGAATCCCCGGCACCGCTCACCTCTCCCGTCACCACCCAGACACGCCCCTTGTCTGTTCCTGGATCATGTCCCAGAATCCCCGGCACCGCTCACCTCTCCCGTCACCACCCAGACACGCCCCTTGTCTGTTCCTGGATCATGTCCCAGAATCCCCGGCACCGCTCACCTCTCCCGTCACCACCCAGACACGCCCCTTGTCTGTTCCTGGATCATGTCCCAGAATCCCCGGCACCGCTCACCTCTCCCGTCACCACCCAGACACGCCCCTTGTCTGTTCCTGGATCATGTCCCAGAATCCCCGGCACCGCTCACCTCTCCCGTCACCACCCAGACACGCCCCTTGTCTGTTCCTGGATCATGTCCCAGAATCCCCGGCACCGCTCACCTCTCCCGTCACCACCCAGACACGCCCCTTGTCTGTTCCTGGATCATGTCCCAGAATCCCCGGCACCGCTCACCTCTCCCGTCACCACCCAGACACGCCCCTTGTCTGTTCCTGGATCATGTCCCAGAATCCCCGGCACCGCTCACCTCTCCCGTCACCACCCAGACACGCCCCTTGTCTGTTCCTGGATCATGTCCCAGAATCCCCGGCACCGCTCACCTCTCCCGTCACCACCCAGACACGCCCCTTGTCTGTTCCTGGATCATGTCCCAGAATCCCCGGCACCGCTCACCTCTCCCGTCACCACCCAGACACGCCCCTTGTCTGTTCCTGGATCATGTCCCAGAATCCCCGGCACCGCTCACCTCTCCCGTCACCACCCAGACACGCCCCTTGTCTGTTCCTGGATCATGTCCCAGAATCCCCGGCACCGCTCACCTCTCCCGTCACCACCCAGACACGCCCCTTGTCTGTTCCTGGATCATGTCCCAGAATCCCCGGCACCGCTCACCTCTCCCGTCACCACCCAGACACGCCCCTTGTCTGTTCCTGGATCATGTCCCAGAATCCCCGGCACCGCTCACCTCTCCCGTCACCACCCAGACACGCCCCTTGTCTGTTCCTGGATCATGTCCCAGAATCCCCGGCACCGCTCACCTCTCCCGTCACCACCCAGACACGCCCCTTGTCTGTTCCTGGATCATGTCCCAGAATCCCCGGCACCGCTCACCTCTCCCGTCACCACCCAGACACGCCCCTTGTCTGTTCCTGGATCATGTCCCAGAATCCCCGGCACCGCTCACCTCTCCCGTCACCACCCAGACACGCCCCTTGTCTGTTCCTGGATCATGTCCCAGAATCCCCGGCACCGCTCACCTCTCCCGTCACCACCCAGACACGCCCCTTGTCTGTTCCTGGATCATGTCCCAGAATCCCCGGCACCGCTCACCTCTCCCGTCACCACCCAGACACGCCCCTTGTCTGTTCCTGGATCATGTCCCAGAATCCCCGGCACCGCTCACCTCTCCCGTCACCACCCAGACACGCCCCTTGTCTGTTCCTGGATCATGTCCCAGAATCCCCGGCACCGCTCACCTCTCCCGTCACCACCCAGACACGCCCCTTGTCTGTTCCTGGATCATGTCCCAGAATCCCCGGCACCGCTCACCTCTCCCGTCACCACCCAGACACGCCCCTTGTCTGTTCCTGGATCATGTCCCAGAATCCCCGGCACCGCTCACCTCTCCCGTCACCACCCAGACACGCCCCTTGTCTGTTCCTGGATCATGTCCCAGAATCCCCGGCACCGCTCACCTCTCCCGTCACCACCCAGACACGCCCCTTGTCTGTTCCTGGATCATGTCCCAGAATCCCCGGCACCGCTCACCTCTCCCGTCACCACCCAGACACGCCCCTTGTCTGTTCCTGGATCATGTCCCAGAATCCCCGGCACCGCTCACCTCTCCCGTCACCACCCAGACACGCCCCTTGTCTGTTCCTGGATCATGTCCCAGAATCCCCGGCACCGCTCACCTCTCCCGTCACCACCCAGACACGCCCCTTGTCTGTTCCTGGATCATGTCCCAGAATCCCCGGCACCGCTCACCTCTCCCGTCACCACCCAGACACGCCCCTTGTCTGTTCCTGGATCATGTCCCAGAATCCCCGGCACCGCTCACCTCTCCCGTCACCACCCAGACACGCCCCTTGTCTGTTCCTGGATCATGTCCCAGAATCCCCGGCACCGCTCACCTCTCCCGTCACCACCCAGACACGCCCCTTGTCTGTTCCTGGATCATGTCCCAGAATCCCCGGCACCGCTCACCTCTCCCGTCACCACCCAGACACGCCCCTTGTCTGTTCCTGGATCATGTCCCAGAATTCCCGGCAGCGCCCACCTCTCCCGTCACCACCCAGACACGCCCCTTGTCTGTTCCTGGATCATGTCCCAGAATCCCCGGCACCGCTCACCTCTCCCGTCAGCAGCTCGATGGTCTTCTAGGAGCTTCTTTTGGACATCCGTCTCAGGTTTCTCGGGGTTGAAGTGGAAACACTTTGATGATCACTCGGCTTCGTTGGTGGAAAACTCTGTATGGAAGTAAAATCATATTATAGTGAATACAGGGATATTCCCAGAATCCTCGTCACCTCTTTGTTCAGGAGGTAGATGATCATCTGATCGACAAGAGCCAGTAAGAAGAAGGATTGGATAAAAGTGCAGGCCCTATTGTCAGTGTGTAGGGAGTGATAGCGTCCTATACTGTGTTGTCTTATCACCTCCTCTGCCGCTAGTTCCAGCACTGTCTCCTCTCCTCATGACTCACCTCTCCGGGGAATAGGATCTTCCTATTTATAGGTGACTTCACTTCCTGTCTATGTTCCATAGAGACTTCCTGTCTCAGTATAGGTGAGATCACCACCTTGTGGAGCTCAGAGGAACTGCAGATCTGAGAAACATCTCATGGTGTGACCACGGCCTTGTCATTGATGCCAAGTGTCCTGGACAGTTCCGGGATTTGGTCTCCTGTCCTTGTGTGTCCTAAACCTGCAGGTTCCAGGACACTGTACGGGGAGGTCCTGACTTCCGGAACAATTTTTGGGTTCCATCACCAGGGACTGTAATGATACCAAACTGTTGTGTGGAGTGACCTCCATTCTGACAGAGATAGCGAAACGCCGACATCGGCAAAGAGACCCCACATGTAAGGGCCAACGTTCCCCCTGCCCACCTTTCCACCTCACCCCACAAGAATCTCTATCTACATCTGCTGCAACATCTGGGGCCTCAGGTGATAAGGATTGAAGTCTGACCCGGAGTTGGAGAGGCCCACCTCATGACACAACTGGGGAAGAAAGACACCATGGACCATGCAGAGTAGGGCCAATCATAGGCCTCAATCTCACCATAATTCTCTAGACGCCGCCATGCTGTCTCCAGTTACATCCTTGACCAGGCAGGTGACTCTTCCCCGTCTGCAGTCTCTTCCATGCCCAGTGTCTTGATGCCAGATGGCAACATTGACTCGAGCTTGCCTCCTTCCACGACTTTGTGGCCCGTGCTGCACCACGGTGGCAAGTACCCAGCCACCATTTGTTGCCTTCCACCAGCACGTAGAAGCAAATGTCCTCATGTCAGTAGACCATAAGGGTCTACATGACCACAGATACGTGGTCCAGCAAAGAGGGGCATGGCCGGGAAGGGTGAAGGCCAGGGACACCGTTGGTGGTGCCACCCTGTTTTCGGCAACCTGGTGATGATGACAGCTTAATGACTTCTCTTCCTCTTCGGTGGCCTCATCCTACACAACAGCCCCCCGGCAAAATGCTGCTGAGCTCTTTTGCAGCACGAGCCACACCGAGCCGGAGATTTTGTTAGCTCTTCAGGGGCCACCAGGAGGTTGCTGACTCCAAGGCATCTTGTGTCAGGAACGATTCTGTGACAACGGCACCAACCTACTGTATGCCTTTTGGTCAAGGAACGTTCATACATGTTCCTTGCCTGGAACACGTCCTCAACCCGGTGGTGCAGTGGTCCCTAGTTAGGTAACCCGGCTTCCAGATGTAGGTGGCCACTTCAGATGGCCATACCCAGCGAGTGTTCATCTGGCTGAAGTTCAGCAGCAACACAAGCTTCCTGCCAACCAACTGATATGCCATACACCCACATGCTGGAATTTGACATTGGCCATGCAGTATCCAGCTGCACCTGCAGCAGTGGGCTGTCAATGAGTATTTGTGAGAGTACGGGACGAGGAACAGGTTCTGGGGTTCTTTCCGCTACCTCAACGGCTCCTGATTCGGGATGTCTAACCCGTCTCGCCATCATTTGAGAAGGTGAACGGACCAGTGATCTGTGGTGAGGTCGGGTTCAGCATCAAAATCCCTCTGGTGTCCCAGCTGGACTGGGCTCTGGAGGAAAAGGAGGACTTCCTGCTGTCTAAGGGTCTGCAGGATCCTTCACAAGTGACTCCATCCAAGTGTTGTAACAGAAGAGGAGCGGGGGGATTGGGGCCCCGGCGGTGAGGAGAATTGTGACACAATTGGCGTGGTTTTGGACAAGTTGAAGGTTAGCCTCCAGCTTTCTGGACGTTTCTAGATGTTCTACGTACCTGGCTGCACCTCCCCTTTCCGGGCTGAGTGAATTCTGACTTGAACTTTGTGGAGGGTTCCTACTAGGAAACAAGGGTGGGCAGGCAGCCTTGGTTCACACCTCCAGGAAGGAAGCCTAAAAGCCCACATGGTCGGGGTTGTTGTTGCTGAAACTGGACAAAGGTGGCAAGCTGTGGCGCATTTTCCACGTGATACCCCGGAGTAACCTTCCTATGGACGGCCTATTACTACAGGTGGACTTTGTGGATTTCTTCTGGTCTTCTTAGCCCGTACTGATCCTCTTAGTCCGTACTGGTCCTCTTAGTCCGTACTGGTCTTCTTAGCCCGTACTGGTCTTCTTAGCCCGTACTGGTCTTCTTAGCCCGTACTGGTCTTCTTAGCCCGTACTGGTCATCTTAGCTCGTACTGGTCATCTTAGCCCGTACTGGTCATCTTAGCCCGTACTGCTCATCTTAGCCCGTACTGGTCTTCTTAGCCCGTACTGGTCTTCTTAGCCCGTCCTGGTCTTCTTAGCCCGTACTGGTCTTCTTAGCCCGTACTGGTCTTCTTAGCCCGTACTGGTCATCTTAGCCCGTACTGGTCATCTTAGCCCGTACTGGTCCTCTTCTTATCCCGTACTGGTGGTCATCTTAGTCTGTTACTGGTCTTCTTCTTAGCCCGTACTGGTCTTCTTAGCCCGTACTGGTCTTCTTAGCACGTACTGGTGGTCTTCTTAGCCCGTACTGGTCTTCTTCTTAGCCCGTACTGGTCTTCTTAGCCCGTACTGGTGGTCTTCATAGCCCATACTGGTCTTCTTAGCCAGTACTGGTCATCTTAGCCCGTACTGGTCCTCTTCTTAGCCCCTACTGGTTCTCTTCTTAGCCCATACTGGTCCTCTTCTTAGCCCCTACTGGTCCTCTTCTTAGCCCGTACTGGTGGTCATCTTAGTCCGTTACTGGTCTTCTTCTTAGCCCGTACTGGTCTTCTTAGCCCGTACTGGTCTTCTTAGCACGTACTGGTGGTCTTCTTAGCCCGTACTGGTCTTCTTTTTAGCCCGTACTGGTGGTCTTCATAGCCCATACTGGTCTTCTTAGCCAGTACTGGTCATCTTAGCCCGTACTGGTCCTCTTCTTAGCCCCTACTGGTTCTCTTCTTAGCCCATACTGGTCATCTTAGTCCATTACTGGTCTTCTTAGCCCATACTGGTCTTCTTAGCCCGTACTGGTGGTCTTCTTAGCCCGTACTGGTCTTCTTAGCCCGTACTGGTCCTCTTAGCCCGTACTGGTCTTCTTAGCCCGTACTGGTCTTCTTAGCCCGTACTGGTCTTCTTAGCCCGTACTGGTCTTCTTAGCCCGTACTGGTCTTCTTAGCCCGTACTGGTCTTCTTAGCCCGTACTGGTCTTCTTAGCCCGTACTGGTCTTCTTAGCCCGTACTGGTCTTCTTAGCCCGTACTGGTCATCTTAGCTCGTACTGGTCATCTTAGCCCGTACTGGTCATCTTAGCCCGTACTGCTCATCTTAGCCCGTACTGGTCTTCTTAGCCCGTACTGGTCTTCTTAGCCCGTACTGGTCTTCTTAGCCCGTACTGGTCATCTTAGCCCGTACTGGTCATCTTAGCCCGTACTGGTCCTCTTCTTATCCCGTACTGGTGGTCATCTTAGTCTGTTACTGGTCTTCTTCTTAGCCCGTACTGGTCTTCTTAGCCCGTACTGGTCTTCTTAGCACGTACTGGTGGTCTTCTTAGCCCGTACTGGTCTTCTTCTTAGCCCGTACTGGTCTTCTTAGCCCGTACTGGTGGTCTTCATAGCCCATACTGGTCTTCTTAGCCAGTACTGGTCATCTTAGCCCGTACTGGTCCTCTTCTTAGCCCCTACTGGTTCTCTTCTTAGCCCATACTGGTCCTCTTCTTAGCCCCTACTGGTCCTCTTCTTAGCCCGTACTGGTGGTCATCTTAGTCCGTTACTGGTCTTCTTCTTAGCCCGTACTGGTCTTCTTAGCCCGTACTGGTCTTCTTAGCACGTACTGGTGGTCTTCTTAGCCCGTACTGGTCTTCTTTTTAGCCCGTACTGGTGGTCTTCATAGCCCATACTGGTCTTCTTAGCCCGTACTGGTCATCTTAGCCCGTACTGGTCCTCTTCTTAGCCCCTACTGGTTCTCTTCTTAGCCCGTACTGGTCATCTTAGTCCATTACTGGTCTTCTTAGCCCATACTGGTCTTCTTAGCCCGTACTGGTGGTCTTCTTAGCCCGTACTGGTCTTCTTAGCCCGTACAGGTGGTCTTCTTAGCCCGTACTGGTGGTCTTCTTAGCCCGTACTGGTCTTCTTCTTAGCCCGTACTGGTCATCTTAGCCCGTACTGGTCTTCTTAGCCCGTACTGGTCCTCTTCTTAGCCCCTACTGGTCCTCTTCTTAGCCCATACTGGTCATCTTAGTCCGTTATTGGTCTTCTTAGCCCGTACTGGTCCTCTTCTTAGCCCCTACTGGTCCTCTTCTTAGCCCGTACTGGTCTTCTCAGCCCGTACCGGTCTTCTTAGCCCGTACTGGTCTTCTTAGCCCGTACTGGTGGTCTTAGCCCGTACCAGTCTTCTTAGCCAGTACTGGTGGTCTTCTTAGCCCGTACTGGTGGTCTTCTTAGCCCGTACTGGTGGTCTTCTTAGCCCGTACTGGTCACAACAGTCACATGCGCGATTGTTGACATTGTAGCGCGCTTTCCCACATCGGAATGTTGTTTCGGGGAAGCCTTTGTCTCCACACCCAAAGCCGGGCCACGATCGCGTTTTTAATAAGATACTACGCAGAATGACCGGCTCATTGGTTCCCCCGTACCGGCTTCATTATTGGATCTTCATTATTGGAGTCGACGTTTCACGCTTGACGTCGCTTCTTCAAGAGGAGGAAGTTATCAATAAAGTGAGCCGATGTGTGTGCGTCCCTGCGGCCCCCGTCCAGGCGCAGCACCTCAACCACACCCACCAGAGCAGACAACGGGAGAGAGGTCGAGAACATGGGCTCAACTTTAGGCAGCAGAGGGTGAGAGGTATGAGGTATCAAAAGAACCATTAGATGAATGCAGACCTATATCAGGTGGTTCCCCCTTCGTAGACCGAGGAGTATCCGTCCTCCTCTCACCTCCAAGCCCCCAGCGTGCTGTATGGCCGCCAACCAGGCTACACACTGGCCAGTCTGTAGCCTGGGGGCGGCCATACAGCACGCCGGGGGCTTGGTTATTTTGACACCACATACCTCTCACCCTCGGATTCCAACCAAAGGAAGAACTGATGTCTTGATGTTCTTAATCTCTTGGATATGGAACTGTAACGCCCGGTCTGCAAGGCAGCGAGTAACCGCCTGGTGTTAGCGGCCCCATTTGTACCCAACCGCCTTGATCGTTCTCCTAGAACCTGACTGGTTTACTTCTGTACGTCATGGTTGGGTACCTCACGGCCTGGTTTTGGTTGTTGGGGCTTTGGTATGAGGATCTGGAGCCGATTGAACAATAAAGAGTATTATTCTGCTCTCACTCGGTGCCAGCCTGGTGCTACTGCGACGTTCTGGTGGCAACGGTGGGATTTCAACCAACATGAGATGCGGCGATGGGAGTTAGAAGAGTTTCCTGTGGCAACCATCAGGAAATGTTGAGTAGAGGGGTGAGTGCTGACGGGAAAAAGAAAGCTGAGCTTGTTTGCCTATCTGGAAACCTTTGAAACATGCGCAAAACCCATAAAATTCCAGGAGTGGACTTGGATGGAAGGTTACCTGGAAGAAGCCAGAGCCACGCTTTTTGGGCTGTTCTAGGTGAAAAGCGGACCAACTATGAGGAGGTCAAACAGGCCACATACGCCGTTACCCCAGAGTCTTACCGCCAATGTTTTCGAACGCTCCCCAAGTCCACAGGTGACACCTATGTAGAATATGGCAACAAGCTGACTCATGCTCTCATTGGATACGAGGCGGTGATCGGGCGCGGTCAAGGTGCCACGCATCGTGTTCCTTCAGACGGTCACGTATAGTGTTGGCCATGCTCTGTGGGCCATAGTTTGTAGCCAATTCCACCGCTCCGGCAATCACAATGACTTCTGGTCTCTGTGAGATAGTGTCCTCGGACTGCGAGTTCCTCATTAGAACCCGGCTGCCATGTAAGCCCTTTAACCAGGTGGCAGTATAATGGGAGCGACCGCTTCCATCTCATTACACTGAGACCTGATAAAAGGGCTTACATGCCGTGTATGGAGTCATGAAAATATTTTTCTGACTCTTGATGAAATAACAAGTCAATGTAATTTTTTTTTTTTTTATTAAAAGCTGCTTGGTGTCTCTCCCGATCAAAATGCGGCCAGGTAATGTTTTGTATGGAGTAAGTACACTATAGAGCTGTCTTTTCCTGTCAAATAAACACTCTAAAATTGTTTGTTCAACTAGAAGGTGACCGTTGTCCGTCCTGTTCAAAATGCAGGCTACCAAAAGTGCTTAAACACCATGGAGTCAATGAAACATTTTCCGCACTCAAGGCAAAAGTACGGCTTCTATCGAGTGAATTTTTTGATGTTTGACAAGTTCAGATATCCGTGGACATTTCCCGCACTCACGGTGGGAGAAAAGCTTTTCCTACATGTGGCTTTTCTGATGGACATTATGATAGGACTTCCGTGAAGAAGATTTGCAACACGCAGAACAGGGCTGATGCTTCTCACCCGTGTGAGACCCACCTATGTATGTGAAGAAGGAATTTCAGTGAAAATAATTTCCAGCACTCGGGAGGAATATGGATTTGCTGTGTGGGATCTGTGACGTGTAACAAGTCCTGATTTCTGTGTAAAACATTTTCTGCACTGGGGCAAGATGAAGGGAGCCTGCGTGGCCCCGAAACGTTGGTTTTTCATGTGATGCACTTCTGCAATAAATACACGCATGAAGTTAAAAATGATTTCTGTTGAGTGCTGGTGAACTTTATTATTTTCAAGCCCGGGGCAAGACTATGACTTCTCACCCGTGTGTAATATCTCATGTCTGAAAAGCCTGGTCTCATTTGAAAAACATTTTCCACACGTAGGGCACGAATAAGGCATTCTCTCATGCCTTAAAAAACAAGTCTTATCTGAAAAACTTTTCCCACACTTAGGGCAGCAATAAGGCTTCTCGCCTGTGTGTATTCTCTGATGTACAATAAGATTGTTCTTCTGTGAAAAATGTTTTCCACACTCGAGGCAGGGATACAACTTTTCACCTGTGTGAGACCTCAGATGTATGGAAAGGCTGGAGTTCTGTGAAAAACTTTTCCCACACTCAGGACAGGAATACAACTTCACACAACCCGTGTGCAATCTCTGATGTTTGTTAAGGCTGGACTTCTGTGAAAAAAATTTCCCGCACTCTTCACAGGGATATGGCTTCTGCCCTCTGTGCCATCTTTGGTGTATAACCAGGTCTGATTTTCGGGGATAACTTTTCCCACACTCAAGACAGGAATATGGCTTCTCGCCTGTGTGTAATCTCTGATGTCTAGAAAGATGGGCCTTCTGTAAAAAACATTTACCGCACTCAGGACAAGAATAAGGCCTTTCCCCTGTGTGAGATCTCTGATGGAGGGAAAGGCTGTACTTCTGTGAAAAACCTTTTCCGCACTCTGAACAGGTATGAAGCTTCTCACCTTTCTGACATCTCTGATGTTCAGAGAGACTCAATTCAGACTCAAAACTTTCTCCACAATCAGGAGTGGAAAATGTCTCCTCCCCCTGAATTCCGGCACCATCCCCCACAGGACGAGGTCGCTCAGAGTCAGAGGGATTCCATGGTCTATCCACACTGTGACGTCCACCATCCATAGCTGAGCTCATTGTCTCTTCTCCCGCACAATCTGCTGTGATGTCCTCATCTTCCATCTTACAACCTGGAGATAAAGTCAGACGATCCTTTGAGGGTTCCTCCATGGCGTGTCCTGGAAACATAGAAACACATGATGGAGAGATATGAGAGGGTTAGATGACTTCACTCAACATTCCATCTGGATCAGGAGGTCTGAGGGAGCGGATGTTCTATGAGGAGGTCCCAACCAGCCAGGGACTCCTCCCTTCAGTCAAAGGGCCTCCTCCCAGATCACTTCTACATTGACACAGCCTTGTCAGAATAGGGGGAGCCAATGGGGACTGGGAGGAGCATGATCTTCACCCAACCACAAGCCTAGGCACTGGGTCATGTGACCTCTGAGAAACGAGAAGATCAGAGTATAGACTGGCAGCCACTCCCACGGATAACATAAGAATATATTATGAGTCACCTGTGCTGATCTCTGTAGGAGTGTCCTCCTCTATGGACGTCCTCATCACTCCGGCCTCCTCCGTATATCGCTGATCATGCCTCACATACGTCTCTTCTACTTCACCCTCAACTTTCATCTTCATCAGATCTTCACCCTAAACCAACAGAACGGCAGAAAGTCTCATCTGTGACATAGAAGTATTTATGATGTGACATCACATAGAAGATCTCGTCTGGTAGAGTCCACACGTCATCTCCACATGTCAGAGCGTTCCATCACTTTATGTTCCCGCCCCCCAACTCCACCCACCTGATCATGGTGGGGGATGGTGAGATCTTCCTGGGTGGGATCCGGGGAATACAGAGGAAGGGGACATCTCTCTGGTGGGTTCCTCTTACTAGGTGGCTCCATCATAATATCCTTGTAGAGTTTATTGGGTCCTTCAGAAAGCTCCTCCATCACACCGTACTCCTCATCCTCCTGTTTACACTCTTCTTTAACAACAATGTTATAATCCCCGAGGTCTGCGCTCTGAATATAAAATAAAACATTAATTGTAACAAACATTCTTCTGTATAAAACCATAACTGCCAATAATTATGAATAATCTACCTGATCCTGGTGGGGGATGGTGAGATCTTCCTGGGTGGGGTCCCGGGAATACAGGGGGCGGGGACATCTCTCTGGTGGGTTCCTGTTGTTCGAGGGTTCCATCATATCCATGTGTCCTTCTAAAAACTCCTCCATCGCCCCGTACTCCTCGTCCTCCTTTTTAAACTCTTCTTTAACAATATTATTGTACTCGAGGTTTCCACTCTGATTAGATAATGAAACATTAATTGTACTAACATGCGTGTGTATAAATCATACCGATCCGTGATTGTTCATCATCTACCTCCTCCATCATTGGTGCAGTCCTCTATGAAAGTCTCCCTGTAGACAGATAACATTGATATCAGAGAATGATCCGGATTGTGTTGGTTGTACAATAATAGGAGGAGGAGATGTGAGGTCAGTGTGATGTCATAGGATGGGGTGACTCTGGATGGAGGACATTGGGGGGAGGAGATGTGAGGTCAGTGTGATGTCATAGGATGTGGTGACTCTGGATGGAGGACATTGGGAGAAGGAGATGTGAGGTCAGTGTGATGTCATAGGATGGGGTGACTCTGGATGGAGGACATTGAGAGAAGATGTGAGGTCAATGTGATGTCATAGGATGGGGTGACTCTGGATGGAGGACATTGGGGGGGGGGGGATGGGAGGTCAGGGTGATGTCATAGTATGGGGTGACTCCGGATGGAGGACATTGGGGGGGGGGGGATGGGAGGTCAGGGTGATGTCATAGTATGGGGTGACTCCGGATGGAGGACATTGGGGGGGGGGGGATGGGAGGTCAGGGTGATGTCATAGTATGGGGTGACTCCGGATGGAGGACATTGGGGGGGGGGGGATGGGAGGTCAGGGTGATGTCATAGTATGGGGTGACTCCGGATGGAGGACATTGGGGGGGGGGGGATGGGAGGTCAGGGTGATGTCATAGTATGGGGTGACTCCGGATGGAGGACATTGGGGGGGGGGGGATGGGAGGTCAGGGTGATGTCATAGTATGGGGTGACTCCGGATGGAGGACATTGGGGGGGGGGGGATGGGAGGTCAGGGTGATGTCATAGTATGGGGTGACTCCGGATGGAGGACATTGGGGGGGGGGGGATGGGAGGTCAGGGTGATGTCATAGTATGGGGTGACTCCGGATGGAGGACATTGGGGGGGGGGGGATGGGAGGTCAGGGTGATGTCATAGTATGGGGTGACTCCGGATGGAGGACATTGGGGGGGGGGGGATGGGAGGTCAGGGTGATGTCATAGTATGGGGTGACTCCGGATGGAGGACATTGGGGGGGGGGGGATGGGAGGTCAGGGTGATGTCATAGTATGGGGTGACTCCGGATGGAGGACATTGGGGGGGGGGGGATGGGAGGTCAGGGTGATGTCATAGTATGGGGTGACTCCGGATGGAGGACATTGGGGGGGGGGGGATGGGAGGTCAGGGTGATGTCATAGTATGGGGTGACTCCGGATGGAGGACATTGGGGGGGGGGGGATGGGAGGTCAGGGTGATGTCATAGTATGGGGTGACTCCGGATGGAGGACATTGGGGGGGGGGGGATGGGAGGTCAGGGTGATGTCATAGTATGGGGTGACTCCGGATGGAGGACATTGGGGGGGGGGGGATGGGAGGTCAGGGTGATGTCATAGTATGGGGTGACTCCGGATGGAGGACATTGGGGGGGGGGGGATGGGAGGTCAGGGTGATGTCATAGTATGGGGTGACTCCGGATGGAGGACATTGGGGGGGGGGGGATGGGAGGTCAGGGTGATGTCATAGTATGGGGTGACTCCGGATGGAGGACATTGGGGGGGGGGGGATGGGAGGTCAGGGTGATGTCATAGTATGGGGTGACTCCGGATGGAGGACATTGGGGGGGGGGGGATGGGAGGTCAGGGTGATGTCATAGTATGGGGTGACTCCGGATGGAGGACATTGGGGGGGGGGGGATGGGAGGTCAGGGTGATGTCATAGTATGGGGTGACTCCGGATGGAGGACATTGGGGGGGGGGGGATGGGAGGTCAGGGTGATGTCATAGTATGGGGTGACTCCGGATGGAGGACATTGGGGGGGGGGGGATGGGAGGTCAGGGTGATGTCATAGTATGGGGTGACTCCGGATGGAGGACATTGGGGGGGGGGGGATGGGAGGTCAGGGTGATGTCATAGTATGGGGTGACTCCGGATGGAGGACATTGGGGGGGGGGGGATGGGAGGTCAGGGTGATGTCATAGTATGGGGTGACTCCGGATGGAGGACATTGGGGGGGGGGGGATGGGAGGTCAGGGTGATGTCATAGTATGGGGTGACTCCGGATGGAGGACATTGGGGGGGGGGGGATGGGAGGTCAGGGTGATGTCATAGTATGGGGTGACTCCGGATGGAGGACATTGGGGGGGGGGGGATGGGAGGTCAGGGTGATGTCATAGTATGGGGTGACTCCGGATGGAGGACATTGGGGGGGGGGGGATGGGAGGTCAGGGTGATGTCATAGTATGGGGTGACTCCGGATGGAGGACATTGGGGGGGGGGGGATGGGAGGTCAGGGTGATGTCATAGTATGGGGTGACTCCGGATGGAGGACATTGGGGGGGGGGGGATGGGAGGTCAGGGTGATGTCATAGTATGGGGTGACTCCGGATGGAGGACATTGGGGGGGGGGGGATGGGAGGTCAGGGTGATGTCATAGTATGGGGTGACTCCGGATGGAGGACATTGGGGGGGGGGGGATGGGAGGTCAGGGTGATGTCATAGTATGGGGTGACTCCGGATGGAGGACATTGGGGGGGGGGGGATGGGAGGTCAGGGTGATGTCATAGTATGGGGTGACTCCGGATGGAGGACATTGGGGGGGGGGGGATGGGAGGTCAGGGTGATGTCATAGTATGGGGTGACTCCGGATGGAGGACATTGGGGGGGGGGGGATGGGAGGTCAGGGTGATGTCATAGTATGGGGTGACTCCGGATGGAGGACATTGGGGGGGGGGGGATGGGAGGTCAGGGTGATGTCATAGTATGGGGTGACTCCGGATGGAGGACATTGGGGGGGGGGGGATGGGAGGTCAGGGTGATGTCATAGTATGGGGTGACTCCGGATGGAGGACATTGGGGGGGGGGGGATGGGAGGTCAGGGTGATGTCATAGTATGGGGTGACTCCGGATGGAGGACATTGGGGGGGGGGGGATGGGAGGTCAGGGTGATGTCATAGTATGGGGTGACTCCGGATGGAGGACATTGGGGGGGGGGGGATGGGAGGTCAGGGTGATGTCATAGTATGGGGTGACTCCGGATGGAGGACATTGGGGGGGGGGGGATGGGAGGTCAGGGTGATGTCATAGTATGGGGTGACTCCGGATGGAGGACATTGGGGGGCGGAGATGTGAGGTCAGTGAGATGTCATAGGATGGGGCGCCTCTGGATGGAGGACATCGGGAGGAGGAGATGTGAGGTCACTATAATTGTATGGGGTACGGGGGATGGGGGATTCATTTAGATGAAGGCTTGAACATCTGTTTTTATTTTATGAGCTTTGTTTAAGAAGAATCAAGGAAAAATATTAAGATATTTGTGTATCAAAATCTGGCAGAGATATGTCGTTACTGTGACTATGGAGGACGGACATGACGGGGGGGGGTTACTGGGTGTAAATATAAAATAATATCTTATTACCTCCTCTGCTGCCAGTCCCAGCAATGTCTCCTCTCTACTTCCTCTCAAATAACCAAGACCTTCCTATTTATATGTGACATCACTTCCTGTCCGTTTTCCATAGAGACTTCCTGTCTGGGTATAGGTGAGATCACCACCTTGTGGAGCTCAGAGGGACTGAGAGACCTCTCGTAGTGTGAACACGGCCTTGTGCTATTGCGTGTACACCGATCAGCCATAACATTCTAACCACCCACCTAATATTCAGTAGGTCCCCCTTGTCCAGGCCCATCCAGGCATGGACTCCACTAGACCTCTGAAGGTGTGCTGTGGTATCTGGATGACCCCCCTAATATTGAGTAGGTCCCCTTCTCTTGACCCGTCCAGACATGGACTCCACTAGACCTCTGAAGGTGTGCTGTGGTATCTGGATGACCCCCCTAATATTGAGTAGATCCCCCTTTTCCTGATCCATCCAGACATGGACTCCACTAGACCTCCGAAGGTGTGCTGTGGTATCTGGCCCCAAGCCGTCAGTAGCGGATCCTTTAAGTCCTGTAAGTTGTGAGGTGATCGGCCTCCATGAATCGGACTTGTTTTTCCAGCACATCCCACAGATGATCGATTGGACTGAGATCTGTAGACCAAGTCATCGCCTCAAACTCATTGTTGTCAGGGCCGGACTGGCCATTGACCTTACCAGGCATTTGCTGGCTGGCCGAGCTGCACACATTCAACCTGGCTCGGCCCACTACGCATGATGACCAGGCCAACACAGCACAACAGTTGCAGCCCGTCAAGAGCATAAATCCTTCTCCAGGCGGCAGCTGCTATAAGCTGGGGGGGGAGAGCATGGATCCGCCATTGGCTGGAAGGTTCAGGGTGGACGGGCTCTGCCTTTTGCTCTAGAGCTCTCTTCACAAAGCCTGTGGTGAGTGCACAGCAAGACTGAATGCTTGTCAAATGGAGAGCATTGAGAAGACAAGTGTGGTAGGTGGAAGGATAGATGGAGAGGGGGAGTATGGGAAGGAACATCAGTTTCAGGGGGCAAGAAGTGCACCATGTGGAAGAGGTGCTGCAGAAGAAACTCTTGGCCACCCTTCCAGAGAGTGGCAAGATCTCCATTCATGGCCAACGTGAGGAGCAGGGATAGTGCTGGCTGCCCATATGTTCTTGAGAACTTAGCCTTGGCTGCTGTCATTTGCCTAACCCATGGTCTCAGATTACCCGGCCTTTAGGAAAACCTTTGAAACAAGGACTTCCCGGACTTTGGAGTGTCCAGGTTGGACCACTGGTCCGGAGTTGCCCAGTATACAATCAAGCTGCTGGTCTGTCCTGGGACCAGTTTGCTGGCAGAGAGAGCCTTCAGCACAGCGGGCAGTTTTCTGACGGAGACAAACCCACACGTCCCCGACACAGTTGACTGGCTCTCTTTTTTCCAAACGAACCAGTCCAGGATCGGCAATGAGAACCCAACACATGCAGTGGAGGGCTTCAAATCAATTGTTTCTTAGAATTCGGGCCCCCAAACAACATTATTATACCACCGTACTTCTGCCACCACTGATGGCCCGCTATCATTGCCATCTCCTACCAGCATAACCGGCTTCTTGACCACAGCTGACCTGACATCATAACCTTCTCCTGCCACCGCTGATGGCCTGTCATCATTGCCATCATCTCCTACCACCATAACCAGCTTCTTGACCACAGCTGACCTGACATCATAACCTTCTCCTGCCACCGCTGATGGCCTGTCATCATTGCCATCATCTCCTACCACCATAACCAGCTTCTTGACCACAGCTGACCTGACACCATAACCTTCTCCTGCCACAGCTGATGGCCCGTCATCATTGCCATCTCCTATCTTCCCATCAGCTCCTGTCACCATAACCTTCTCCTGCCACCGCTGATGGCCCGTCATCATTGCCATCTCCTATCTTCCCATCATCTCCTACCACCATAACCAGCTTCTTGACCACAGCTGACCTGACACCATAACCTTCTCCTGCCACAGCTGATGGCCCGTCATCATTGCCATCTCCTATCTTCCCATCAGCTCCTGTCACCATAACCTTCTCCTGCCACCGCTGATGGCCCGTCATCATTGCCATCTCCTATCTTCCCATCATCTCCTACCACCATAACCAGCTTCTTGACCACAGCTGACCTGACACCATAACCTTCTCCTGCCACAGCTGATGGCCCGTCATCATTGCCATCTCCTATCTTCCCATCAGCTCCTGTCACCATAACCTTCTCCTGCCACCGCTGATGGCCCGTCATCATTGCCATCTCCTATCTTCCCATCATCTCCTACCACCATAACCAGCTTCTTGACCACAGCTGACCTGACACCATAACCTTCTCCTGCCACAGCTGCTGGCCTCCCACCATTACCATCTCCAATCTTCCCATCAGCTCCTGTCACCATAACCTTCTCCTGCCACCGCTGATGGCCCGTCATCATTGCCATCTCCTATCTTCCCATCAGCTCCTGTCACCATAACCAGCTTCTTGACAACAGCTGACCTGACACCATAACTTTCTCCTGCCACCGCAGTTGGCTTCCAGCCATGACCATCTCATGTTGCCTCCACTGCCCTATTGTGGTGCTCTGCAAAGGTGCCACACATCGCTTGTCAGCAGCAGAGCCATGGCTGTGGTCATGTTCTCTGCATACTCTGGTGATCGGGGTCGGTCAAGGTGCCACACATCGTGTTTCTTCAGCCGGTCACGTATAGCGTTGGCTGCAGGGTAAGCCATGCTCTGTGGTCCATAGTTTGTAGCCAATCCCACCGCTCCAGCAATCACAATGACTTCTGGTGGTCTCTGAGACATAGTGTCCTCAGACTGCGAGTTCCTCATTAGAACCCGGCTTCCATGTAAGCCCTTTAACCAGGTGGCAGCGGAATGGGAGCGACCGGTTCTATCCCACTACACTGAGACCTGATAAAAGGGCTTACACGCCGTGTATGGAGTCCCGAAACTATTTTTCTGACTCTTTGAATTAAATAACAAAAAATTACCGGGACACATTGTGAACAGAGAAGACACCAAGCGGCTTTTGAAGATGTTCTTTAATTATAAATACCAAAGAGGAAAAAGAATACAGTAAAAAAAAAGTTTGAAGGTAGTAGAGGACAACCCGATCTCCTTCCTCGGAGACCCGAGGAACATCCGTATCAGTTACTAAGCAATTCATTCGAGTGAAAACACCAAAACACATAGACTACACAAGGGCCTGAAACGAGATAGTCATACATACAAAGAGCAAGGGGAGCCGAGGGACAGGAAGTGAAGATGGAAAGCAGATAATCAGGAGAAAGAGAAGACAAGAGATCGCATAGGGGAAGGGCAGGGATGAAGGCAAAGGGAGGTCGGAGCACTCAGTCCGAGGAGCAGAACCCACAGTACAACAATAAAAGCACAGGTAAGTCGAGACTAAGGCCGGGGTAGGCAACCTCGGCTCTCCAGCTGGGCTGAAACTACAAATCCCATCATGCGTCTGCCTCTGGGAGTCATGCCTGTGGCTTGCAATGCCTTATGGGATTTGTAGTTTCAGCACAGCTGGTAGAGTAAAGGTTGCCTACCCCTGGACTAAGGCTTTGTGGGGAGTGGACCACTACATTAGACAGTAATGACATGATAGATCCAAGGATTCCAGACATCACGGAACTGAGCATGAGGGTCATGTAAATGGGGTGTGAGGGCCTCCAACCTTCATCTCCTCAAACCATTCCTCAAAAGAGGGGAAGGGGGGGGGGG
>NW_017308609.1:73555-79508 GCF_000935625.1 Nanorana parkeri | reverse complement strand
TACCATACACAAACACACCAACCCACGAAGGGGGGGGGGGGGGGGGGGGTATGTAAGCCTTCCAATGGATTCGGATATCAGCCCTAAGGAAGAAACGGAGAAGACTGCTTTTGTCCGAGGAGTCCGCACCCGGAAGAATGGAGGGCCAGCTTGGAGGAACGCGTGGCCACCGAGATGGAGATAAAGATCAAAAGCGTGTCCAGAAAGGTAACAAAGGGGGCATCTCCGCCGAACGTGCAAGTCGGTTCCCCAGATGCCGAAAACAGCGCCAGCAAGTTTCGGGTCCCCGGGGACAGATACGACTTGGCCTGACCGGTACCCTCTAGATAAAAGTCTGAAGTTTCGGTCCTGCAGGGTACGGGATGTAGAGACCTCATGCGTCAGAATGAAGGACTTGGAGATGTCATCGGCAGAAGAAGTACAGTGTAGGTCCCGGGCCCATATATTAAGGAGAATCAGGTGTTTTATAAACCAAAAGGCCATAGGAGGGTCGATATGGGGTGGGAGGAGCCATCCTTGCCAGAGCAGAGCGAATCAATTATCCCCGACCTCTCTATAATGGGACAAAGCCCACTTGGTCGAGGTGAAATCAGGGTCCCGATGTGACGTTTGAGGCATTCAGCAAAAATCTTTTGTTCGAGATTAATGATGGAAATTGGTCGATAGCTGGCGCACGGAGAGGTGTCTTCGTTCTCTTTCGGAATGACCGAGACGAGCTCTTCTTGGGACTCGCTGGGGGAAAATGGAGTCAGTGCACTATATATCTGTCAAATGAACACACTCTAAGAAGGTGACCGTTGTCCCTCCTGTTCAAAATGCAGCCTACAAAAAGTGATTAAACACTATGGAGTCACTGAAGCATTTTCCGCACTCAGGGCAAAAGTACGGCTTCTCCCGTGTGAGCTTTTTGATGCTAGAAAAGTTTGGATTTCTGTGGACAACATTTCCCGCACACAGGGCAGGACGATGGCTTTTCTACTATGTGGGATCTGCGATATGTAAAAAGTTCCGATTTCTGTGTAAAACGTTTTCTGCACTTGGGGCAAGACTATGACTTCTCACCCGTGTGTAATATCTCATGTCTGAAAAGCCTGCTGTTTTCTGAAAAACATTTCCCACACTTAGGACAGGAATAAGGCTTCTCGCCTCTGCGTGCTCTCTGATGTACAGCAAGAGTGTTCTTCTGTGAAGAGAAGGATGGATACTACCTCCCACCTGTGTGAGATTTCAGATGTCTGGAAAGGTTGGAGCTCTGTGAACAACATTTCCCACACACAGGACAGGCATACAACTTCACGCAACCCGTGTGCAATCTCTGATGTTTGTTAAAACTGGACTTCTGTGAAAAAAATTTCCCGCACTCTTCGCAGGAATACGGCTTCTCCCCGCTGTGCCATCTTTGATGAATAAGAAGGTCTGATTTCCGTGGATAACTTTTCCCACACTCAAGGCAGGAATAGGGCTTCTCACCGGTGTGTAATTTCTGATGTCTGGAAAGATGGGCCTTCTGTAAAAAACTGCTCCCACACTCTTCACAGGCATAAGGCCTCTCCCCTGTGTGAGATCTCTGATGTATCGCAAGACTGTGCTTCTGTGAAAAACGTTTTCCGCACTCAGAGCAGGAGAAAAGCTTCTCCCCTGTGTGCGTTCTCTGATGGACAGAAAGATTGGACTTCTGTGAAAAACTTTTTCCACACTCTGAGCAGGAATAAAACTTCTCCCCTGTGTGTGAACAGTGGTGTACAGAAAGACTCAATTCAGAGTTAAACCTTTCCCCACACTCAGGACAGGAAAATGTCTTCTCCCCCTGAATTCCGGCACCATCCCTCACAGTACGAGGCCGCTCAGAGTCAAGACAGGAATATGGCTTCTCGCCTGTGTGTAATCTCTGATGCCTGGAAAGATGGGCCTTCTGTAAAAAACATTTCCCGCACTCAGGACAGGAAAAAGGCCTCTCCCCTGTGTGAGACCTCTGATGGAGGGAAAGGCTGTACTTGTGCGCAAAACTTTTTCCACACTCTGAACAGGAATGATTCTTCTTCCCTTTCCGAGATCTCCGATGTTCAGATTGAAAACTTTTCCCACACTCAGGAGCGGAAAATGTCTCCTGCCCCTGAATTCCGGCACCATCCCCCACAGGACGAGGTCGCTCAGAGTCAGAGGGATTCCATGGTCTCTCCGCACTGCGACGTCCACCATCCATAGCTGAGCTCATTGTCTCTTCTCCCGCACAATCTGCTGTGATGTCCTCATCTTCCATCTTACAACCTGGAGATAAAGTCAGACGATCCTTTGAGGGTTCCTCCATGGCGTGTCCTGGAAACATAGAAACACATGATGGAGAGATATGAGAGGGTTAGATGACTTCACTCAACATTCCATCTGGATCAGGAGGTCTGAGGGAGCGGATGTTCTATGAGGAGGTCCCAACCAGCCGGGACTCCTCCCCTCTTCAGTCAAAGGGCCTCCTCCTAGATCACTTCTACATTGACACAGCCTTGTCAGAAGAGGCGGAGCCATCAGGGACTGGGAGGAGCATGCTCTCCACCCAACCACGAGCGTAGGCACTGGGTCATGTGACCTCTGATAAACAAGAGCTTCAAAGTTCAGACCTGTAGACCCTTCACCATAGAACAAGTGACCACAGACCGAGGCTTCTGGTGATGAGCAGCACTGGAGGGAGCTTGCAGTTAATCTTCTGGAACAGGAACCAACCTAATCTGTGTTCTCATATCTGAGCTACTGGAACTAGGAGTGATACCCAACCTCACACTGCCAGCTGAACCTCCAGGACGGGTATCAGTACAGGGAGGTGACCATAACCAACCCATTATTGGCTGACATCACTCAGCTCCGCCCCACTCTGGACCAATCAGTGTGCAGGAACAGAGCAGAGATAACAAAGTAATATATTATGACCCACCTGTGCTGATCTCTATAGTAGCGTCCTCCACTATGAACGTCCTCATCGTTCCATCCTCAGCTATGAATGTCCTCATCATCCCGTCCTCCTCTATAGACGTCCTCATCATCCCGGCCTCCTCCGTATATCGCTGATCATCCCTCACATACGTCTCTTCTACTTCACCCTCAACTTTCATCTTCATCAGATCTTCACCCTAAACCAACAGAACGGCAGAAAGTCTCATCTGTGACATAGAAGTATTTATGATGTGACATCACATAGAAGATCTCATCTTGTAGAGTCCACACGTCATCTCCACATGTCAGAGCGTTCCATCACTTTATGTTCCCGCCCCTCAACTCCACCCACCTGATCATGGAGGGGGATGGTGAGACCTTCCTGGGTGGGATCCCGGGAATACAGGGGGCGGGGACATCTCTCTGGTGGGTTCCTGTTGTTCGAGGGCTCCCTCATATCCTTGTGTCCTTCAGAAAGCTCCTCCATCACCCCGTACTCCTCGTCCTCCTCTTTATGTTCTTCTTTAACAACAATGTTATAATCTTCGAGGTTTTTACGCTGAAAATGTAAGAATATCATTGTAACAAAGACGCTTCTGCAAAAAACACAGATCGAGATTGTCCATCATCTACCTGATCCTGGCGGGGGAGGGTGAGATCTTCCTGGGTGGAGTCCCGGGAATACAGAGGGCGGGGACATCTCTCTGGCGGCTCCTTCATATCCATGTGTCCTTCAGAAAGCTCCTCCATCACTCCGTACTCCTCATCCTCCTCTTTAATCTCTTCTTTAACAATATTATTGTACTCGAGGCTTCCACTCTGATGAGATAATGAAACATTAATTGTACTAACATGCGTGTGTATAAATCATACCGATCCGTGATTGTTCATCATCTACCTGATCATTGCGTGCGTAGTTGTGATCTTTCTGTGTGGAGTCCCGGGAGTACAGAGGACGGAGACATCTCTCTGGTGGGTTTCTGTTATTAGCCGGCTCCATCATCATCTCCTTGTGTCCTTCAGTTTCATCTACCTGGTCATGGTGGGGGACGGTGAGATCTTCCTGGGTGGAGTCCTGGGAATACAGGGGGCGGGGACATCGCTCATGGTGGGGGATGGTGAGATCTTCCTGGGTGGAGTCCTGGGAATACAGGGGGCGGGGACATCTCTCTGGTGGGTTCCTCTTACTGGATCCATCTGTAGGAGACACACACACTGACTGAATACATTGTTTCTATGTGTGTATCAGATGATGGGGATGTAGGCGGAGCCTCCGTACTGCTCTCTCCTCTTACCCGGTGATGTGAGGGGCGGGGCATTCTCCATCACCACGTCCTTGTAGAGATCCCGGTGTCCTTCTAGATACTCCCACTCCTCCATGGAGAGATAGACAGAGACATCCTGACACCTTATAGGAACCTGACACACACAATGATACCGTCACCACCCAGACACGCCCCTTGTCTGTTCCTGGATCATGTCCCAGAATCCCCGGCACCGCTCGCCTCTCCCGTCACCACCCAGACACGCCCCTTGTCTGTTCCTGGATCATGTCCCAGAATTCCCGGCACCGCTCACCTCTCCCGTCAGCAGCTCCATCATCTTCTTGGTGGCTTTTATAATCTTCTCATTGAAGTTTTTCTCCAGTGTCGCGGAATGAGGCGGATAAACAGTGATGGTCACATGGTCACCAGACTTCAAGTGAGGAAATCTCTGTAATCAAACAACAACAGTGATATTCCCAAAATCCTCCTCACCTCTCCGGTCAGGTCTGTGTATTATAGAAAGAGATAAGAGTGATGTCATGTGACCTCCCAGAATCCTCCTCACCTTTTTGGTCAACAAGCAAATGATCTCCAGGGTGAGGTTTAGAATCTTCTCGGTCATGTGACTCCGGTCCTCCTCCATCATTGGTGCAGTCCTCTATGAAAGTCTCCCTGTAGACAGATAACATTGATATCAGAGAATGATCCGGATTGTGTTGGTTGTACAATAATAGGAGGAGGAGATGTGAGGTCAGTGTGATGTCATAGGATGGGGTGACTCTGGATGGAGGACATTGGGAGGAGGAGATGTGAGGTCAGTGTGATGTCATAGGATGGGGTGACTCTGGATGGAGGACATTGGGGGGAGGAGATGGGAGGGGTTCTGTATGAGGCTCCTGGGTGCGTCCCACCTCTCCTACACTGTAAAGTGAACTTTGACCCACAATAGAAATCTCCTCGTCCTCCGGAGACTTTGCTGATCACATTTTAGGATGAAGATCTGAGACTGGGATCATTATGGAGTAGATAACATCTGGAAATGTATATTGACCTCCTCAGGGTCACTTACGGGGGCCGGAACATTTCCTTCATTGCGGAGATTTGTATCGGGTTTTGAGGTTTCATTATTATTATTATACAGGATTTATATAGCGCCAACAGTTTGCGCAGCGCTTTACAATATAAGGAAGACATTACAATCACAATACAATTCAAGACGGTAAGGAGGGCCCCGCCCCTGAGGGCTTACAATCTAAAAGGGGAGGGGCCAGTGATACATGAGGAGGTAGATGTGTGGGGATGAATGGTTGAGCGGTCAGGTTGAGGTGGGATCGGCTTCTCTGAAGAGATGAGTCTTTAGGGAACGCCTAAAGGCAGTCAGTGTTGGAGATAGATGAACAGGTTGGGGTAGAGAGTTCCAGAGGATGGGAGAGACTCTAGTGAAGTCCTGGAGGCGAGTATGGGAGGAGTTGACGAGGGAGCTGGAAAGCAGGAGGTCTTGGGAAGAGCGGAGGGCGCGGTTAGGGTGATGCTTTGAGACAAGGTTGGAGATATAGCCGGGGGCGGAGTTGTGGAGCTTTGTAAGTGACTGTTAATATTTTGAATTTTATCCTCTGGGCGAGTGGAAGCCAGTGGAGGGATCAGCAGAGGGAGGCAGGGAATGGAAGCCAGTGGATTGATTGGCAGAGAAGGGCGAGGGATGGAAGCCAGCGTAGGGATTGGCAGAGAAGGGCGGGGGATGGAAGCCAGCGTAGGGATTGGCAGAG
>NW_017308609.1:70340-71679 GCF_000935625.1 Nanorana parkeri | reverse complement strand
GGGAGGAGATGTGAGGTCAGTGTGATGTCATAGGATGGGGTGACTCTGGATGGAGGACATTGGGGGGAGGAGATGGGAGGGGTTCTGTATGAGGCTCCTGGGTGCGTCCCACCTCTCCTACACTGTAAAGTGAACTTTGACCCACAATAGAAATCTCCTCGTCCTCCGGAGACTTTGCTGATCACATTTTAGGATGAAGATCTGAGACTGGGATCATTATGGAGTAGATAACATCTGGAAATGTATATTGACCTCCTCAGGGTCACTTACGGGGGCCGGAACATTTCCTTCATTGCGGAGATTTGTATCGGGTTTTGAGGTTTCATTATTATTATTATACAGGATTTATATAGCGCCAACAGTTTGCGCAGCGCTTTACAATATAAGGAAGACATTACAATCACAATACAATTCAAGACGGTAAGGAGGGCCCCGCCCCTGAGGGCTTACAATCTAAAAGGGGAGGGGCCAGTGATACATGAGGAGGTAGATGTGTGGGGATGAATGGTTGAGCGGTCAGGTTGAGGTGGGATCGGCTTCTCTGAAGAGATGAGTCTTTAGGGAACGCCTAAAGGCAGTCAGTGTTGGAGATAGATTGAAGCCAGTGGAGGGATCGGCAGAGAGGGGTGGGGGATGGAAGCCAGTGGAGGGATCGGCAGAGAGGGGATGGAGGCCAGTGCCAAGAGCTCAGTTTTTGAGAGGTTGAGTTGTAAGAAATGTTGTGACATCCGGACTGATATGTCAGTTAGTAGATTAGTGACACGCGAGGACTCAGAGGGGAGGAGTTTCATTAAGAAGACAGAGGACCAAGATATTACAAAATTTGCAGGAGATACAAGACGTCACGGTGACTATGGAGGACGGACATGACGGGGGGAGGGGGGTTACTGGGTGTATATATAAAATAATATCTTATTACCTCCTCTGCTGCCAGTCCCAGCAATGTCTCCTCTACACTTCCTCCTGACTCACCTTTTCCTGGTAACTTCCTATTTATATGTGACATCACTTCCTGTCCATTTTCCATAGACTTCCTGTCTGGGTATAGGTGAGTTCACCATCTTGTGGAGCTCAGAAGAACTGCACCCTGGAGTAACCTCTTGTAGCGTGAACACGGGCGTTTGCTATGCGTGTACACCGATCAGCCATAACATTCTGTAAAAAACATCTTCGGTTTCGGTCGGACATTTTTTTTTTTTCGGTTTCGTTTTTGAAATCTTCATTTCGGTGCACCTCTTGTATCTCGGTGCATCCCTAATTTACACTGACATGGAATGGTGGTGCTGGTGACATCTGTATTGGAGTTCTGTTGTGAGCGGCGCCATCCGCAGTCATTACC
>NW_017308609.1:64798-68236 GCF_000935625.1 Nanorana parkeri | reverse complement strand
AAATATAAAAGTTTATAAAAAAAAAATATTTGAAAAAAATGTGAAAAAGGTCAAATAAAAAACATCTTCGGTTTCGGTCGGACATTTTTTTTTTTTCGGTTTCGTTTTTGAAATCTTCATTTCGGTGCACCTCTTGTATCTCGGTGCATCCCTAATTTACACTGACATGGAATGGTGGTGCTGGTGACATCTGTATTGGAGTTCTGTTGTGAGCGGCGCCATCCGCAGTCATTACCAGCACCCGTTACTTTTGGGATATCGGGTAATGGGTGCGGCAAAGTATATGGATATTGCTTTATATAGTATATATCTGGGGACCTGCGTCACACGGGCCAGTTGTGATTACCTCCAAATACATGCGTCGTGTATACTTTACAAAAAAATTGCCGCGAGGTGCTACAGTGTTCGGGTTTGGCTTGAAGAAAAGGTGGCAACCCTAACCCCACTAGACCTCTGAAGGTGTGCTGTGGTATCTGGATGAACCCCCTGATATTGAGTAGGTCCCCCTCGTCCTGACCCGTCCAGGCATGGACTCCACTAGACCTCTGAAGGTATGCTGTGGTATCTGGATGACCCCCCTAATATTGAGTAGGTCCCCCTCGTCCTGACCCGTCCAGGCATGGACTCCACTAGACCTCTGCAGGTATGCTGTGGTATCAGGCACCAAGCCGTCAGTAGCCGACCCTTTAAGACCTGTAAGTTGTGAGGTGGGGCCCTTTTCTCCAGCCAGACAGATGTTCAATCTTCCAGCAGAGGACACACAGAGGGAAGTCTGGATCTCACCTGGAAGCCAACAGCCTGTAGAGGAGGCCAATAGGTCACCAGCACTTCTCTGGTGGGCCATGAGCCGTATACAGAGCAGATATACACAATGCATTAAACAAGCTTCGAGCACCTTTCTTGAAGCCCTCTGAGGTCCTCCAGCTCCAGTCTGGTGGTGCTCAATACAGATTTAACTTGGATCAATATCCAAGATCTCCCCCTTATCACACGGGACCATTCCCAGAGATCTTCCCCTTATCATATAAGACTTGTGATGGGGCAACCAGTGGGCTGTAGTTTGGGGGTCCAGGAGGAGCCGAGTCCTCAGGTTCTTCATCCACATGGCTTCCTTCTATAGCCGACTCTTCTCTCTATGGTCTCCTCACCTCAAACCGGGATCGGAGTCTAGCACTTGGACGCTCAGTTGCCATAAAGAAGGTGTTTCCGTGACCTGACGACTGATGAGTCCACGTTCTACAGATTGCTGATTGGTGGAGGACATCCTACCCTTCACCCTCCGCGTGGTGTCACCCTCATACAGAGATCTACGGGGACACTGAATACAACATACTACATGACCAATAGGGGCTTTTGAGGGACTTTAGAGGCAGGGTAGGATGACCTTTCACCTCAGGGATGAGTCCTTAGCCGCTTGTGGGATGTCAATGTAAAGTTGGGTTCCAGTCTCACACACCACTTGCCAGTGCAGAGGACTTTATACCGATTGTGGTGACTCTGTGTATTGTAGAACCTTAGCTGGTCAGCAAACTTAGCACAGAACTCCCTGGGCGGGACACCGAACTTCTCTCTGAGGTCCAAGCCCAATTTTGGCTTCTCCAACAGAAGAAGTTCCTCTCTGGTCCTCCATCCCGGGAACAGCTTCTCCCCTTCACTGGCAGAACACTTGAAGACCCCGGCTGGGTCTTTGTCTATGACCACCTGCAGGCCCGGTCAGATCACGAAGCCTCTCCCAGGCAGGAAGCCCGGGGGACAATAAAAGACACTCACAAGGTCAGACCCGAATATTTATTCTGCACCAACGGCCATGACCTTCAATTCTTTCTATCATGTAATGTTCTCCATCGCTCCGTCCTTCCCGAGTCTAGATCAGTCCAATGGAAGGATGACACCTCTATGAATGTGGGGGGTCTGATCTAAATTCCGGAACGTATCTCAGATACTTTCATAAATAAGATCCTTCCATTCCTCCTGATTCTCCGGGAACTATCCCGTGTCACCGAGGGGATCCATCCATTCCTCTGTCCTGTATCTCCGTGTCTTCTCCATGTTCAGTCCTCCTCTGGATGTCTTCTCCTAAGAAAGGTTTCCTTCATTACTTCTCCCCAGATCTGGGACTACACGCTCCACTCCCATCATCTGCCATATTGGGATCCGTCATCCAAAGTCTTCAGATGGAAACGTCGATATTTTTCGGAACTGTTCTCACATATCGATCACTCTTCAGTCTTCTTCTCCATAGACCCGAATGTGTCCAATGCGTTTCTTCCTCACCCTAGTGTAGAATCAGCCTCATCATTGAGGCCTCGAGGTGCACGCGTGTTCTGATGCATGTCTGGTGGTGAGCCTATGTGCAGGGCCGGGGCGCCACAGTATGTGCACGGAAAAACAAAATGGCAACCGCACAATTCTATTTAAAGTGAGGAGCACATGGAGGGCGCGCTGAGGAGACTACAATGGTCTTCTCGTATCGGAGCGCACTGGACCTTGTCTACAGTCCTGCGGCATCCGGGACACTTGGAAATGATTTCAAGGCTATGAAAGAAACCTGAGGGCGGAAGTTCCTCCGTACTCCACAAGGTGGTGATCTCACTAAAGACAGGAAGTCCCCATGGAAACAGACAGGAAGTAATATCAGGTTCAGACAGGAAGTTCTAGTCATGAGGTGATTTTGAAGGAAGTGGAGAGGAGACATTGCTGGAACTGACAGCAGAGGAGGTAATAAGATATTATGTTATATGTACACCCGGTAACCCCTCCCCCCCCCCGTCATGTCCGTCCTCGTCCTCCATAGTCACTGTGACCTCTTTTATCTCCCTGGTGACGGTATCATTGTGTGTGTCAGGTTCCTATAAGGTGTCAGGATGTCTCTGTCTATCTCTCCATGGAGGAGTGGGAGTATCTAGAAGGACACCGGGATCTCTACAAGGACGTGGTGATGGAGAATGCCCCGCCCCTCACATCACCGGGTAAGAGGAGAGAGCAGTACGGAGGCTCCGCCTACATCCCCCATCATCTGATACACACATAGAAACAATGTATTCAGTCAGTGTGTGTGTTTCCTAAGGGCCCGGCAACAGAGAGATCTCATGTTGGTCCTCCAGATGGGCAGAGAAGTGTCTTCTGTATCTAGAGTTCTCGGGCTGCCTGTGCATGTTGGTTGGGGGGAGAGTCATCACGTCGGGTTGTAGTCCCCTCCTGAGACTGCATGTGAAGTGGTGGCCATGCTGGGCCCCATAGGACCATGAAAGCAGAGTCAGTGATCAGGGAAATTGGTGAAACAGGACTGAGGAGCTCCGGCTCCTATTATTCCTCCTCCATCAGTGTTGGTTCTCTGGTTACCCCCCTCCCAGTATTTCAGCCTGTTACCCTCCACTGACCCTCGCATGTTCACAAGGCTGTTAGCTCCGGTACTAGATCAGGGAAAACACGGTGGGG
>NW_017308609.1:54476-61010 GCF_000935625.1 Nanorana parkeri | reverse complement strand
GGTTATCTGGATGGTCTCCTCCTTAAAGCCCAAGCCAAGCTGGATCTAACAATGAACCGTTGATGGACACCTCAGATCTTCTGGTTGGAAAATAAGCTACCGGAAGTTGTCACCGACTCCCCCTCGTCACCTGGAGTATTTTGTCGGAATGGGAATATTCTCCCTCGGAGAAGTCCCGGGTCTCTGCACAATCTAATTCATTGTCTTCGCCCTCAATACTCTTTTTTTATATGAGGGTCCTGGGCATGATGGTCTCTTCCTTTGAGGTAGTCCCATGTACTCGGGCTCACTTGAGGCCTCTAGGACAGGACATCTTATCTTCATGGAACAGTCTCTCTCGATGATTGGTCCTACGTGTCTTAGTCTCTCTCGCTGATTGGTCCTACGTGTCTTCTCCAGGGCCAGGACTTTCCCTCTACTGGAGGCTGGTCAGTCTAGTGCTAGGGTTAGGAAAGTCCTCCTGACCACTCTAGTCCTTAGGCTGCAGAGATATGATCTTCTTGGCGGCAGGGTAGAATATTCCAGAACTCTGCTGGTGGTTGTAGTCCGTTCCCACCCCTCGTTTACCGCTTATGGACGTCCCAACCATCTTGATTCAGCCCGCGTCCTCTGCCATCAGAAACGTAGGATGGTTGACCTGTAAAATCCTTTTCTTGGAGTCCAGTATAGGACAGAGCACCCTCCCCTCTGTGTCCTCTATAGCTTGCTACAGAAATGAGGGTCTGCTGTGGTGGGAGGAGTTATGTGAGGTCACAGCTCTGACCTGATCCTGGTCAGAGGTCACAGTTCTGACCAGGATTGTCTCATGTTGTCTCCAGAAGATGACAATACCACGACATAACCCAACTGTCTTGATACTGGACTCCAAGAACCGGACTTGACAGGTAAGTAAAAAAAAAACAAGTGGAGTCCCTGATTTGGAACTAGTCTGGAAAGTTTGGAGGGGGGGGAGGGGTAAGTAGAGATTTTGAAGTGCTTTGTAACCATTAACAGGAAGTGACGGGGAACCAAAGAGCCAACGATGGTCTTCAGGATCAGTCCAGTCTTCATCTTGGTTGGGTTCCCCCATCCTCACTCTCTGACCTCTGTCGGGGCTCAGCTCCACTCTTATTACTAAATGACTGATGGAGGAAATAAGGAAGTGATGGACATCCCATGTTGGGAAGATGACAGACTAAGGTGGGTGAATGTAGAAGTCTTCTGGTCGAAGGTCAGGAGGATCCATCTACCAGATATGATCCTCCTCACCAAAGCTGACTGATGTGGGCGGAATCCTGGGTGAGGTGAACCAAACCGCTCACGTCCTCCAATAATCTCTTTCTATTTGTAGTCCATGGACGGGACGTCGGGAAGATCTCAGAGGAACGCCTCACGTTGTCTCCAGAAGATGAGGACATCACACAGTATAGTCGAGGAGAAGACCATAATGTCCATCAGGTGCCCCACAGTGTGGATGGACCATCGTATTCCTCCTATCTTGAGGAACCTCATACTGGGAGGGGCGGGGCCGTCCTTCCAATGATTGTAGTCCATGAAGGATCTCACAGAGGTCAGAAGTTGTATTCCTGCCTTGAGTGTGGGAAAAGTTTTCCTCATAAATCACTACTTGACAGGCATCAGAGATCTCACACAGGGGAGAAGCCGTATTCATGTCCTGAATGCGGGAAATGTTTTTCACAGAAGTACCATCTTTCTGATCATCAGAGATCTCACACCGGGGAGAAGCCGTACTCCTGCACTGAGTGCGGGAAATGTTATTCTCAGAAGTCCCATCTTTCAGAACATAAGAGATCTCACACGGGGGAGAAGCCGTATTTCTGTCCTGAATGCGGGAAATCTTTTTCACGGAAGTGCTATCTTTCCGAACATCAGAGGACTCACACTAGGGAGAAGCCGTATCACTGCAATCCGTGCAAGAAAAGTTTCGCAACAAAATCATATTTCGATAAACACCGAAAAACTCACACGAGTGAAAAACCGCATTTATGTTCCGAGTGCGGGAAACGTTTTTCTCAGAAGTCCCATCTTTCCGTACATCAGAAATCTCACCGAGGAGAAGCCGTATTCCTGCCCTGAGTGCGGTATTTTATTTTTATATATACAAGCGGACTCTTTCCATACACCAGAGATCTCACACGTGAATAGCCGTACGCCTGCCATGAGTGCGGGAAAGGTTTTATCACAAAACCAGTTGTAGATATTCCCTTCAAAGGAAGACATCATGTTGAGAGCGGAGCTGAATGTTGCTTGTGGGTGAAGAGAAGGGGAGATCAGACTACATGACAGGACCGACAATGTCACTGCTGCAGGGATCAGTCTGCACAGGCAGCTTCATTGACTTGGAGAGCTCCTGTAAAATACGACATCTTCAGATGGAACATTTCAGATTTCATCCATCAGACATTTTGTTTTGTTTGTTGATTTGATAATAATTGTGTCTTCAGATTTCTATTATATCATTAAAACTCAGAGATGAAGGTTCTCGTTGTTTGTCCTGTTTTTGTGTTATGTCCTTATCACAGCGAGACCATCCCAGAGATCTCCCCCTTATCACAGCGGGACCATCCCAGAGATCTCCCCCTTATCACAGCGCACTGAGACACACGGAGAACTTGGGAGGAGAATGCCATATATGAGAAAAAGTGGCTAGGCCTAGTAATCTGGAAAAGATATATAGATGACTTGATCATGATCACCACCCACCACCCATCCTGGCTAAAGGTGCCCATACACTGCTCGACTCTCGTACGAGAATGGCGGGAAATACCGCGACCGTACGAGAATCGAGCAGCGTGAACGAAGGCGTGCGACCGTTTCCACTGTACGGTCGCGCGTCTTTTGTCTAAGGAGCGCGCTAGAAAACCAGCCGGGAACCGTACGATTTCCGGCTGGTTAGAACGGTGCTCGGGAGACAAATGCCGAACGGGCCGCTACGCGCAAGCTGCCCGTTCAGCATTGCGGTCATCGGAAAGCCCGCCCCTCAGGGGGGGGGGCGTGGCTTGCGACGATCGAGAGTACGATCTGCCCGTCCAAGATGGGCAGATCGTACGTTTTTTTAAAAGTAATTTACAACCATCGCAAGACTAAGGTGTAAAGTGTATGGCCACCTTAAAGGGGAATACCAAAGGGACGATTGGCAAGAATGATGAGGAACTGCACATCACGGGAAGAATTTGAAGAACAAGCCCTATTCTGACTCCGATTGTTGTGATAGCGATTTATCCCTTGCTGATACCTCTATGCCTGGCCTGTATAAGCAGATATACTCACTGCGAACAAAACTCGTCAGATAGCTGAACTCACCAATACCGATTCATTCAAAGGGGTGCTTTATTCTTAACATCAAGGTTACAGCAGATGGATGGTCATAGTATTATTGCGGTCAAAAAATGATGCCTTTCCTAGCGTACTATGTAGAGTACACGTGTCCTAGTTACATGTGGCCTGTTAGCTGTGGCCATGACACAGGAAGCACTGCACTCAGGAAGAAGGGTGGGGCCTTACGTAAAGAGGAACTGTGTCATCGTCCTCAGGGATATCAAGGAAGGCAACATTGAAAAATACATACACTACCACAAAAGGCCACTAGATGGCAACTAACTATAGAAACGTCCACTCCATTCGGAACGAGACGAATAAGAACAGAAAACGAAACGAACGTTCGTACTAACGCTACCGAATTTCGGAAATGGAGATTCGGATTCGTTTGCATTCGTTACTTCTGTCATTCGGAATTCGGATACGTCCGAATTTCTGAAAATTCGTCCGAATTTCCATTCGGAACGAAACGAATAAGAACAGAAAACGAAACGAACGTTCGTACTAACGCTACCGAATTTTGGAAATGGAGATTCGGATTCGTTTGCATTCGTTACGTCTGTCATTCGGAATTCGGATACGTCCGAATGTCCGAAAATTCGTCCGAATTTCCATTCGGAACGAAACGAATAAGAACAGAAAACGAAACGAACGTTCGTACTAACGCTACCGAATTTCGGGAAATGGAGATTCGGATTTGTTTGCATTCGTTACGTCTGTCATTCGGAATTCGGATACGTCCGAATGTCCGAAAATTCGTCCGAATTTCCATTCGGAACGAAACGGATCGCACATGTCTAATTTGAAGCTCACGTTCCCATTGTGCCAAGTATGTAGGGAACTCCTGTGAGTTGAGCCTAAGAAGAATCGTGTACCCTTGAGAGATGCCATGTTTCGGGGGCCACCTCCATGGCACATAAACTTTCCATGGGAGTAAGCTCCGTAATAGATCGTAACGGTTTCGGAAGGTTATGTATAAAGTGGTCCAACTATCTATATCTCTCCATGAGTCAAAGGGATACGCCCCCCCACTGTTCTCTTAAATGCTGTAAAGAGTAAAGCTGTGTTCCATTTTGAACCTGGAACAGTCTCAATATAGATGATGTAGTCCAGTGCAGAAATCCACCATTATGCTTCCCCGGTGGGAAGTAGTTATTACCTGTTAAGGGTTATTAATGGTGAATTATACTGGCCATTCAGATCCACATACAACTTATCCCAGATATTAAGTATGATCAGTCAGGGGGGGATATCCCAGATTCCTTTTGCCATAGGGACCTGGGTGTCCAACATGTACTCAGTAGGGGGTTGTCCTAAGAGACTTTCTTCTATCTTCACCCACAATTTACTATTACAGTGATGATGCCAATCTAGCACCCTATCGAGTGCTACGGCTTGGTGATACAGGGTAAGATCTGGTAATGCTAGGCCTCCCTCCGTCCTAGCCAGAGTGAGGGTTCTATATGCGATCCTCGTCTCCAGACATATCGCCCTATAACCGATTTAAGGGTGCTCAAATAGTGACTAGGTAGGTGTATAGGTAGGGTTTGAAACAAATATAGCATCTTAGGTAGTAGGGTTGCACAGATACCAAGTACAGTACTCGGTGCAAGTACGAGCCCAAGTACCGATACTTTTCCAGCTCCAAGACCGGACTAGAGAAAAATTCAAAAATTAGGAGGCCGCTGTCATGTGTAAGGAGCACACGGAGCTCCCGGGATTTGTACATCTCCGTTTTAATGTACGATTTTGCTTTCATAAATATAAATAAAGGGATGTACAGATACCAGTTTTGCGAGTACGAGTACTGGTACTTGCCGAGTACTTACAAGTACGAGTACTGATACATTTTTGTTTATTGTCATGTGACGGTTTTTCTAAAACAATACAGACTGATGATTTCAGGACAGCGGTGGAGCGCCAGAGCCGGGTCCCGGCTGCAACCTCTGCAACCCCGGGAGAGCTCTCATTAAAATGCCAAGTATCGGCACTGGTATCGGCACGGGTATCGGCACTGGTATCTGAAAAGTATCGGTGCATCACTATTAGGTAGGATCATCATTTTAATGGCGTCGACCCTACCCGTGAGAGAAATATATACGGTCTGTGTTGGTGCCAAGAAGTGAGATCTCCTCTGATAGCATTGAGAGTAGGAAGATAATTAGCAATATATAAATCTGAGGCGCTTGGGGTCAGATATATTCCCAAGTACTTCATCTTGTAGAATTGCCAATTAAAAGGTAAAGATTCTTTTAGTGTTGTTACTATGTGCGAAGGTGTCGTGATATTCATTATTTCTGATTTCGTGAGATTCATTTTGAAAGTCTATATTTTGTGGAAGGTTTCAAAATCCGCATATGCAGCTAGTTTGTGTTCATAGTTTCTGCGACATTCTGATTCTGTCTAATATTAGTGAGAAGTGGTTCCAAAAATCACGCAAACAAAAAGGGTGAAAGAGGGCATCCTTGTCGTGTGCCATTAAATTAAAAAAAAAAAACTCCTTTGATAAACTACCGTTTATCTTTCCTGACGCCAATCCATGGCAGCACACAATGGGTATGGCTCCGCCCCCATCCCAATCACAGGACCAGTTATACTATAAATGAAAGCCCGCCTCCCAAGGCCACCATTCTTCTTTTTTTTTTCCCTTTGTTTACCCTCCCCGGTTGCGTGCTCGCTATATCCCATTGCGTGCTGCCATGGATTGGCGTCAGGAAAATTGTATACTTGCCTATCGGTAATTTTCCTTTCCTGGCTCCAGTCCATGGCAGCGTACAGGACCCTCCCATGGCTTTCGCATTGAGTACTTGTTACGAGAATGGTGGCCTTGGGAGGCGGGCTTTCATTTATAGTATAACTGGTCCTGTGATTGGGCTGGGGGGCGGAGCCATACCCATTGTACGCTGCCGTGGATTGGAGCCAGGAAAGGAAAATTACCGATAGGCAAGTATACAATTTTCCGTTTTACACTAGCTGTCGGATGCGTATATAAAGCCATTGCCAGGAACTTCGGCCCAATTCCAAAGTGACATAAAGTAGCCCGTAGAAAGTCCCAGGCCACCCGATCAAATGCCTTTTCGGCATCAGCTGACATTAAGGCGGTATGAAAGGGAGACTTAAGGTGGCCATACACTGTACAACCATCGCAAGGCCTTAGTCTTGCGATGGTTGTAAAGGGATTAAAAAAACGTACGATCTGCCCATCTTGCAGATAGC
>NW_017308609.1:51941-53528 GCF_000935625.1 Nanorana parkeri | reverse complement strand
CCCCCCCCCCCGCTGAGGGGCGGGCTTCCGATGACCGCAATGCTGAACGGGCAGCGTGCGTTCGGCATTTGTCTTCCGAGCGCCGTTCTAACCAGCCGAGAATCGTACGGTTCCCGGCTGGTTTTCGAACATGCTGGCTTCGACGGAAGACGTGCGACCGCGCGGTAGAAACGGTCGCACCGCTCGGTTCTCGTACGATCGCGGGATTTCCCGCCATTCCCGTACGAGGATCCAGCAGTGTGTGGGCACCTTTTAAGGGATTGCTCCAAGTCGGTAAACGTAGCCGTCGGTTCGTTTCTGGTGGGTAATGCTTTCACCAATTTGTCCGCCGGGGACAGCGAGCGCCGATCTCGGGTCTCGTTTAGCTCAGTGTAGGCAGCCAACCCCTCTGTTCCTCGCTCGTGCACGCCTGGGTCAGATAACGCGTCCGTCCGTGTCGGAGAGCCTCGCAATCGTCGCCAGGAAGCGTGTGACTACCCCCTTATTCCTGCAGAGAGGGGAAGCCCGGCGCTCAGCTTAGGTGCGTCCTGCCGCCATGCGATCTATGACCTGTGTTATTCTTATTATGTTTGCGTGTTGAACCTTCCAGTCACATGTAAATAATCCGCTCGCATCAATTTTTTCACACGGATGGTCGTAATCTTACACAGATTGAGACACGGAGCGCTGAGGCGCACGGGGCGCTGGATGTCATGGAGCGAATGTGTGTTTCCCGCAAAACACGCGGAACGCGGCGGCCGGGCGCACCACCCTTCACCGTGGCGCAGGCCCATTTGCACACATTGTCTACAGTCCGGCAGCACCCGGGACGCTTGGAAACGACAGCCAGGGCTCCCCGTGCGCGCTACGACAGGAATCTGAGGGGTGCAGTTCCTCTGAACGCCACAAGGTGGGGATCTCACTGAAGACAGGAAGTCTAGGGAAAGAGACAGGAAGTGATGTCACATATAAATAGGAAGTTCTGGGCGAGAGGTGAGTTGGGGAGGAAGTAGAGAGGAGGCATTGCTGGAAGTGGCAGCAGAGGAGGTAATGAGATATTATGTTATATATACACCCAGTAACCCCCCCCCCCCCCCGGTCATGTGCGTTAAGTCTGGAGACTTTGCAGGCCATTCTACCGTCTCGTTCTTTTCTTCTAAGGTAGTCCTGACACTGGCTTTTACTTACTTCCTCCTGACCTGTCAAACCTGCACCTTGAAGTCTTCCCTTCACAGTTAAAACGGAGACTTTGCTTCCCTCCATCAATGTTAAGCTGAAACTGTACTCACTGCCACCTTGGCTTTCTTTGACTTTGGCTGTGCTTCAACCTGTTGTCCCGTGAGCCGCCTATCACGCAAGCTGTTGACTCTCAGAAACTTGTCTTCTGATTATGTTGCGGCATTGGGCCTGGAAGAGTTCTTCCCGTCAGAGTTTCCTCCAGCGCCTTTTGATGGTGTAGGAAACTGTACTCACTGACACCTTGGCTTTCTCTGCTATTGCTATTTGATTCCTTCTCCGTACCATATCTATGACCCTCGGGTCTGGTTTAGACCTCCATTACAAGCGGGGGGGGGGATCAGTTCCGATGATACAAGAGTGGCAGAGGGA
>NW_017308609.1:49751-50630 GCF_000935625.1 Nanorana parkeri | reverse complement strand
GGGGGGGAGGGGGTCGTCTACTGACCCTAGAGAGGTGAAGGGTTTAATTTTCCCGTCAATGTCATCACATCCTAGATGGAGGACGAGGACATCGGGCATTGAGTACATCTGGGAAACATGCGGATGTGATCAGCCAAGATTCTCAGCTGGCCTGAAACCCGGACTGTCCAGGTGAATCCCGGACAGGCGACACTTTGGGCCCCCACACCGCTCTTCCCTTCACGCTTCGGGAAGGAGAAGATCTTCTGGCCCATCCAGAGTTTTCATACTTTCTAAGTATAAAAGTAGGGATGGTGGAAGAACGCCATTTCCCTCGTTGTCACCCGCCATATCTGTAGGATGCAGGACTCGCGGTAGTCTTGCCACCACCTGCAGTTCATCAGCTGACTGGGCCGCCGTGAAAGCCTACACACCGGCGGATTGGATGTGACACTTTAAAAGACGCTGACGGTGCAACCAATATGATAAATGTCCCCCCAATGTGTGTCCCAATCCGGGCCAATAGCATCATCGACCCCTCGTATCCCCATCCCAATATTATACAAGGAGTACAGTCCAAATAATTCTCCTCTATCCCTCTACACAGAGAGACCTCCAGAGATCACATGACCACATCACTGAGGATGGAGGAGGACCGGAGTCCCATGACCGAGAGGATACTAAACCTCACCCTGGAGATCATCTACTTGCTGACTGGAGAGGTGAGGAGGATTCTGGGAGGTCACATGGCCGGAGAGGTGAGGAGGATTCCGAGAGGTCACATGACCTGACCGGAGGGTTGAGGAGGATTCTGGGAGGTCACATGACCTGACCGGAGGGGTGAGGAGGATTCTGGGAGGTCACATGACCTGACCGGAGGGGTGAGGAGGATTCTGGGAG
>NW_017308609.1:38736-49643 GCF_000935625.1 Nanorana parkeri | reverse complement strand
GCGGTGCCGGGGATTCCGGGACATCATTCCGGAACAGGCCAGGGGGTTGGCTGGGTGGTGACGGGAGAGGTGAGCGGTGCCGGGGATTCTGGGACATGATCCAGGAACAGACAAGCGGCGTGTCTGGGTGGTGACGGGAGAGGTGGGCGGTGCCGGGGATTCTGGGACATGATCCAGGAACAGACAAGGGGCGTGTCTGGGTTGTGACGGGAGAGGTGGGCGGTGCCGGGGATTCTGGGACATGATCCAGGAACAGACAAGGGGCGTGTCTGGGTGGTGACGGTATCATTGTGTGTGTCAGGTTCCTATAAGGTGTCAGGATGTCTCTGTCTATCTCTCCATGGAGGAGTGGGAGTATCTAGAAGGACACCGGGATCTCTACAAGGACGTGGTGATGGAGAATGCCCCGCCCCTCACATCACCGGGTAAGAGGAGAGAGCAGTACGGAGGCTCCGCCTACATCCCCCATCATCTGATACACACATAGAAGTGTCCTCACGTCGGGTTGTAGTCCCCTCCTGAGAGCGCGTGTGGAAGGGTGGTCATGGCGGGGCCCCATAGGACCATGAAAGCCAAGGAGCCACCTAGTCAGCGATCAGGGAAACATGGGACTGAGGATCTCCGGCCTGGTGATGGTCACTTCCTTGAAGTGGGTTTCCCGTCCGGCACATTAGTAACTGTCCCCGGTACTGAGAGAGATACGGGGGGGCCGCCGTGGCTGGACCTCCTGCTGGTAATAGTAGTTGTCAGGCTGGAGGACTGGCTCGTACAGGACAAATCAGGACGGTTGGGTTATACAGCGTTATCTTCAGTCTACACATCTGGCCCGACATCAGCCAAGCCCAAGTAACTGAGGCAACGTGACAACCAGAGAGTCCCCGACATAACGGAATGCCACAGGAAGTAGTTCCAATGTTCCTTAAAACCTTCTGATCTGAAGGTGCTAAACCTGGATCTTGGGCCAGGCGTCTTGTCCAAACCGCCAAGGTCTGTCTAACCTCCAGGGGAGGTCAGGAGGAACCATCTACCACATCTGATCCTCATCATCAAAGCTGACTAATGTGGGTGGAGTCCTGGGTGAGGGGAACCAACCAATAATCTCTTTCTTTCTATTTGTAGTCCATGGACGGGACGTCGGGAAGATCTCAGAGGAACGTCTCACGTTGTCTCCAGAAGATGAGGACATCACACAGTATAGTCGAGGAGAAGACCATAATGTCCATCAGGTGCCCCACAGTGTGGATGGACCATCGTATTCCTCATATCCTGAGGAACCTCAGACCGAGAGGGGCGGGGCCGTCCTTCCAACGATTGTAGTCCAGGAACAATCTCACAGAGGTCAGAAGTCGTATTCCTGCCCTGAGTGTGGGAAAAGTTTTTCACATAAGTCCCATCTTTCCATACATAATAGATCTCACACGGGGGAGAAACCGTATTCCTGCCATGAGTGTGGGAAAAGTTTTGTCACAAAATCACGTTTAGATAGACACCAAAAGTCTCACAGGGGTGAGAAGCCGTATTCTTGTTCCGAGTGTGGGAAATGTTTTTCACATAAGTCCTATCTTTCCATACATCAGAGAACCCACACAGGGGAGAAACCATATTCCTGTCCAGAGTGTGGGAAATGTTTTTTACGGAAGTCCTATCTTTCCATTCATCAGAGATCTCACACAGGGGAGAAACCATACACTTGTCATGAGTGCGGGAAAAGTTTTGCCACAAAATCAGATTTATGTAAACACCAAAAATCTCATAGGGATGAAAAGCCATATTCTTGCCCTGAGTGTGGGAAAAGTTTTTCGCAGAAGTCCAATCTTTCCAAACATCAGAGATCTCACACAGGGGAGAAGCCGTATTCCTGTCCAGAATGCGGGAAATGTTTTTTACGGAAGTCCAATCTTTCCATACATCAGAGATCTCACACGGGGGAGAAACCATACACTTGCCATGAGTGCGGGAAAAGTTTTCCCACAAAATCAGATTTAAATAAACACCAAAAAGCTCACACGGGTGAAAAGCCATATTCTTGTTCTGAGTGCGGGAAATGTTTTTCGCAGAAGTCCAATCTTTCCAATCATAAGATATGTCACACAGGGGAGAAGCCGTTTGCCTGCCCGGAGTGCGGGAAATGCTTTTCACGCAATTCCCATCTTTCCGCACATCAGAGGTCTCACACAGGGGAGAAGCCATATGTCTGCCCTGACTGCGGGAAAGGTTTTCTGCAGAAATCCTATCTTTACATACATTATAGATCTCACACAGGGGAGAAGCCGTATGCCTGCCCTGAGTGCGGGAGAGGTTTTGTCAAAAAATCCATTTTAGATAGACACCAAAAATCTCACTTGGGCAATAAGCCATTTCATTGCTCGGAATGTGGGAAATGTTTTTCGCAGAAGTCCCACCTTTGCAGGCATCAGAAGTCTCACACGGGAGAAGCCGGGTGCTGGAAATGTTTTACCAGCAAATCAGTTTTAGATAGACACCAAAAGTAAAAAGCCATATTCTTGTTCTGAGTGTGGGAAATGCTTTTCACCAAAGTCCTATCTCTCTATGCTTGAGAGATCTAGCGCAGAAGAGAAGCTGTATTCCTGTCCTGAGTGCGGGAAAAGCTTTGCCACAAAATCAGATTTAGATGTACATCAAAGATCTCCCAGGGGTGAAAAACCACATACCTGAGTGTGGAAGGAGTTCTTCACAGAAAACCTATCTTTCCATATGTTACAGATCTCACACAGCAGAGAAGGTGCATTGTTGTCCTGAGTGTGGAAAACGTTTTGTTCCTGCACGAGTGCAGAAAAAGTATTTCACAAAACTCAGATCTTGTTACAAATCAAAGATATTACACGGGAGAAACCGGTTTCCAACTCTGAGTGTGGGAAGAGTTTTACCCGGAAATCAGATCTTGTTATACATTAAACATTTAGCACCAGATTTCCCTGCCCTGAGTGTGGGAAAGGTTTTTTCTGTCAAAAACTTCTTAATGCACTTCAAAGATCTCACATGTGTGAGAGAGCACATTCCTGCCCCGGGTTCGGGGAAAGGTTCTCAGTTAAGAGACATTAGAGAATGCACACTGGTGAAATGCCATTTTGCTGCCACGAGTGCGGAAAAAGTTAGACGTGGAAATTAGAACTTGCTATACATGAGAGATCTCACACTGGGTAGAAGCCGTATTCCTGTCCTGATTTGGGGAAACTTTTTTCAAAGTAGCCCGATCTCTAAGCACATCAGAGACCCCACTGCTCCCTCAAGTGTATTAGAGTGCGGGAAATGTCTTCTCTATGTCTCATCATAGATCTGACGCTGGAAAGAATCACACCTCAGAAAACACGTGGCTGACCTCTCCTCTGATCAGAGTTGACTAAAGACTTCAAAGTTGTGCCTGGCTTCCTCTGCTAGGGACGGGGGTCACTGCTGGTTGAGTCCCTCTAGCAGTGTAGTCTGATCTCCCTTCAAAGGAAGACATCATGGTGAGGGAGGAGCTTGTGGATGAAGAGAAGGGGAGATCAGACTACACGATAGGACTGACAATGTCACTGCAGTGGTGATCAGTCTGCACAGGCAGCTCCTTGGACTCGGAGAGCCCCCTGCTGGAGGGAAGTGGAACCTACGACATCTTCAGGTGGAACTTTTCCCACTTCCTCCATCATACAATTTGTTGATTTGGTAATAATTGTGTCTTCAGATTTCTATTATAACATTAAAGTTTAGAGATGAAGGTTCTCGTTGTTTGTCCTGTTTTTGTGTTATGTCCTTATCACAGCGAGACCATCCCAGAGATCTCCCCCTTATCACAGCGGGACCATCCCAGAGATCTCCCCCTTATCACAGCGGGACCATCCCAGAGATCTCCCCCTTATCACAGCGGGACCATCCCAGAGATCTCCCCCTTATCACAGCGGGACCATCCCAGAGATCTCCCCCTTATCACAGCGGGACCATCCCAGAGATCTCCCCCTTATCACAGCGGGACCATCCCAGAGATCTCCCCCTTATCACAGCGGGACCATCCCAGAGATCTCCCCCTTATCACAGCGGGACCATCCCAGAGATCTCCCCCTTATCACAGCGGGACCATCCCAGAGATCTCCCCCTTATCACAGCGGGACCATCCCAGAGATCTCCCCCTTATCACAGCGGGACCATCCCAGAGATCTCCCCCTTATCACAGCGGGACCATCCCAGAGATCTCCCCCTTATCACAGCGGGACCATCCCAGAGATCTCCCCCTTATCACAGCGGGACCATCCCAGAGATCTCCCCCTTATCACAGCGGGACCATCCCAGAGATCTCCCCCTTATCACAGCGGGACCATCCCAGAGATCTCCCCCTTATCACAGCGGGACCATCCCAGAGATCTCCTTATCACAGCGGGACTATCCCAGAGATCTCCCCCTTATCACAGCAAGACCATCCCAGAGAGCTCCTCCTTATCACAGCGGGACCATCCCAGAGCTCTCCTCATCACAGCGGGACCATCCCAGAGATCTCCCCCTTATCACAGCGGGACCATCCCAGAGATCTCCCCCTTATCACAGCGGGACCATCCCAGAGATCTCCCCCTTATCACAGCGGGACCATCCCAGAGATCTCCCCCTTATCACAGCGGGACCATCCCAGAGATCTCCCCCTTATCACAGCGGGACCATCCCAGAGATCTCCCCCTTATCACAGCGGGACCATCCCAGAGATCTCCCCCTTATCACAGCGGGACCATCCCAGAGATCTCCCCCTTATCACAGCGGGACCATCCCAGAGATCTCCCCCTTATCACAGCGGGACCATCCCAGAGATCTCCCCCTTATCACACCTGATCGGACTGCAGCACTTGGACGCTCAGTTACCATACAGAAGGTTTTTCCGTGACAAACTGATGAGTCCACGTTCTACAGATTGCTGATTGGTGGAGGACATTCTACCCCTTCACCCTCCACGTGGTGTCACACTCATACAGAGATCTACGGGGGCACTGAATACAACATACTACATGATATGAATTAGGAGTCTAGCACCCCCTTGACCCCCCCATGTTGGGGGCCTCAGAATCAGGGTGGGATGACCTTTCACCTCAGGGATGAGTCCTTAGCCGCTTGTGGGATGTCAATGTAAAGTTGGGTTCCAGTCTCACACACCACTTGCCAGTGCAGAGGACTTTATACCGATTGTGGTGACTCTGTGTATTGTAGAACCTCAGCTGGTCAGTAGACTTAGCACAGAGCTCCCTGGGCGGGACACCGAACTTCTCTCTGAGGTCCAAGCCCCATCCTGGATTCTCCAACAGAAGAAGTTCTTCTCTGGTCCTCCATCCCGGGAACAGCGTCTCCCCTTCACTGGCAGAACACTTGTAGACCCCAACTGGGGGACTGAACCAAAATGTTTTTCTTTCGGCGAGTTGGTGGCCGTGGTTCCGGGCCAGGGTTGTAGGGAAGAGGCCCTTGTCCTCATCCACATGGGGACAAGGTGCTTCTCCAGGGGTTCCCATGGTAAGGTCATGTGGCCTAGAAGGTGCAGGAGGGGGGCGCTGCTCGGATCAAGGGCCTGGTATGGAATTTTAGGGGGAACCCCTAATTTGGGGCATTCCTACCAGAACTGAAGGGTCTTGTATGACTGGCGGAGGGTCTATTAACGAACCACACATGTCTAAGGCCTACTTCACCACGAGTGGAGGCCTTGAACAGAATCGCCGAACCGTACGCTTCACCGAACGTCTCTGCTCTTTCACCCTTCGGAGAATACGGGTGAACGGCAACGAAGGAACTGCTGAAAGTTGGCTTCAGCCGATCCAGATGTGGCATGGGCCGAGGCGAAAGGTCTGCTCCCAACGCTTCGGCCTGGACGAGCTAAGGCTTCCCAGGGCTGAGGTGACGGCAGGAGAACCGAGGGCAGGCGACGTGCGGTTAAAATACGGTTCGGCTCGGTTATTCACACGGCAGCTTAGCGAATGACCCTCGGAAATGTCATCACGGCCGTGTTCACGGTGTGTGAGAGATCTCGGGTCTGCAGTTCCTCTGAGCTCCACAAGGTGGTGATCTCACCCATACCCAGAGAGGAAGTCTCTATGGAAAACAGACAGGAAGTGATGTCAGGATCAGACAAGAAGTTCTAGCTCTGAGGTGATTTTGGAGATAGCAGAGAGGAGACATTGCTGGAACTGGGATCAGAGGAGGTGATAATATTTTATATTTTCACCCAGTAACCCCCCCGTTATGCCCGTTCACTTTGGTTCTGACACGGCCTGGAGGTAAGTTTCGGGTCATTATCTTGCTGTAGGATGAACCCCTGACCAACTAGGTGCACACCAGACTATCACGCTTCCTCCTCCATGTTTCACAGTTGGTGTCACCCTTCGAGGAACCATCTTGTTGTCTACTCGACGTCATACTAAAAAACACCCTGCGCGATGAAAAGAAGATCTCACATTTTCATTCATCGGTCCATAAGACCTTCTTCCAGTCCTCAGTAGTCCACCGGTGGTGCTTCATGGCCTCTTTTTCTTATTTTGCCATCTCGGCAATGGTTTTCTTACCGCCGTTCGACTTGTCAAACCTGCAGCTCCAAGTCTTCTCTTCACAGTTTAAGCGGAGACTTTCTTCGATCGGTGTCGGTGTACTCACTGGCACCTTGGCTTTCTTTGACTTTGTGCTTGAAGCTGTTGTCCTGTGAGCCGCCTATCACGCAAGCCGTTGACTCTGAGAAACTTGTCTTCTGACTCTGTTGTGGCTTTGGGTCTGCCAGAACTCTTCCTGTCAGCGCTTCCAAGTGCCTTTCGACAGTGTAGGAAACTGTACTCACTGGCACCTTGGCTTTCTTTGACTTTTTGCTTGAAGCTGTTGTCATGAGAGCCGTCTATCACGCAAGCCTTGGACACTGAGAAACTTGTCTTCTGAATTCTGTTGTGGTTTAGCTCCTGCCGGCGCTTCCTCCAGTTTCCAAGTGCCTTTCGACGGTGTCGGAAACTGTACTCACTGGCACCTTGGCTTTCTTTGACTTTGTGCTTGAAGCTGTTGTCCTGTGAGCCGCCTATCACGCAAGCCGTTGACTCTGAGAAACTTGTCTTCTGACTCTGTTGTGGCTTTGGGTCTGCCAGAACTCTTCCTGTCAGCGCTTCCTCTAGTTTCCAAGTGCCTTTCGACGGTGTCGGAAACTGTACCCACTGGCACCTTGGCTTTCTTTGCAATTTCTGCACTTTTAAGGTTTATCATGGTCTGTCTGTCTTGCTTTGTCAATTGCCTTTTTCTGGCCATTTTGAGAGCGATATATACTACTTCCTGCCGTACAATACGGTCCAAATATTGCTCACCACGGCGTGGTAATAGAGTCCGCCCCAGCACTGCTTCTATACAGACCGAGGGCTCGCGTGTGATCCGCAGAAGGTGGGACACCTGTAGGGATTGTCGGCATCGACTTTCTAGGCTTCGTTTACTAACATTGCCGCAGAACAATTGTGAGTGGTGACCCCGCTACTTCCTCCCAGGAAAATGACTTCCTGTGGAACTCTGAAATGATCATTAGTGTTCTGTTTGTGTTACCATTGGTGGTTTATGGCTTTCCTTTCCACCACTTCAGGGTCTTCACCCGACTGCTTAGGAGCGAGGAGAGACAGCCGGGAGAGAGAGGAGAAACAGCCAGGAGAGAGAGCGAGGAGAGACAGCCGGGAGAGAGAGGAGAGACAGCCAGGAGAGAGATCGAGGAGAGACAGCCGGGAGAGAGAGGAGAGACAGCCGGGAGAGAGAGGAGAGACAGCCAGGATGGAGAGAGAGGAGAGACAGCCGGGGGAGAGAGAGGAGAGACAGCCGGGAGAGAGAGATGAGAGACAGCTAGGAGAGAGAGGAGAGACAGCCAGGGGAGAGAGAGGAGAGACAGCCAGGAGAGAGGAGAGACAGCCGGGAGAGAGAGGAGAGCCAGCCAGGAGAGAGAGAGAAGAGATAGCCAGGAGAGAGGAGAGACAGCCGGGAGAGAGAGGAGAGCCAGCCAGGAGAGAGAGAGAAGAGATAGCCAGGAGAGAGGAGAGACAGCCGGGAGAGAGAGGAGAGCCAGCCAGGAGAGAGAGAGAAGAGATAGCCAGGAGAGAGGAGAGACAGCCGGGAGAGAGAGGAGAGCCAGCCAGGAGAGAGAGAGAAGAGATAGCCAGGAGAGAGGAGAGACAGCCGGGAGAGAGAGGAGAGCCAGCCAGGAGAGAGAGAGAAGAGATAGCCAGGAGAGAGGAGAGACAGCCGGGAGAGAGAGGAGAGCCAGCCAGGAGAGAGAGAGAAGAGATAGCCAGGAGAGAGGAGAGACAGCCGGGAGAGAGAGGAGAGCCAGCCAGGAGAGAGAGAGAAGAGATAGCCAGGAGAGAGGAGAGACAGCCGGGAGAGAGAGGAGAGCCAGCCAGGAGAGAGAGAGAAGAGATAGCCAGGAGAGAGGAGAGACAGCCGGGAGAGAGAGGAGAGCCAGCCAGGAGAGAGAGAGAAGAGATAGCCAGGAGAGAGGAGAGACAGCCGGGAGAGAGAGGAGAGCCAGCCAGGAGAGAGAGAGAAGAGATAGCCAGGAGAGAGGAGAGACAGCCTGGAGAGAGAGGAGAGACAGCCGGGGAGAGAGAGAGGAGAGACAGCCGGGAGAGAGAGAGGAGAGACAGTCCGGAGAGAGAGAGAGGAGAGACAGTCCGGAGAGAGAGAGGAGAAACAGCCGGGAGAGAGAGGAGAGCCAGCCAGGAGAGAGAGAGGAGAGACAGCCAGGAGAGAGAGAGACAGCCAGGAGAGAGAGAGACAGCCAGGAGAGAGAGAGACAGCCAGGAGAGAGAGAGACAGCCAGGAGAGAGAGAGACAGCCAGGAGAGAGAGAGACAGCCAGGAGAGAGAGAGACAGCCAGGAGAGAGAGAGACAGCCAGGAGAGAGAGAGACAGCCAGGAGAGAGAGAGACAGCCAGGAGAGAGAGAGACAGCCAGGAGAGAGAGAGACAGCCAGGAGAGAGAGAGACAGCCAGGAGAGAGAGAGACAGCCAGGAGAGAGAGAGACAGCCAGGAGAGAGAGAGACAGCCAGGAGAGAGAGAGACAGCCAGGAGAGAGAGAGACAGCCAGGAGAGAGAGAGACAGCCAGGAGAGAGAGAGACAGCCAGGAGAGAGAGAGACAGCCAGGAGAGAGAGAGACAGCCAGGAGAGAGAGAGACAGCCAGGAGAGAGAGAGACAGCCAGGAGAGAGAGAGACAGCCAGGAGAGAGAGAGACAGCCAGGAGAGAGAGAGACAGCCAGGAGAGAGAGAGACAGCCAGGAGAGAGAGAGACAGCCAGGAGAGAGAGAGACAGCCAGGAGAGAGAGAGACAGCCAGGAGAGAGAGAGACAGCCAGGAGAGAGAGAGACAGCCAGGAGAGAGAGAGACAGCCAGGAGAGAGAGAGACAGCCAGGAGAGAGAGAGACAGCCAGGAGAGAGAGAGACAGCCAGGAGAGAGAGAGACAGCCAGGAGAGAGAGAGACAGCCAGGAGAGAGAGAGACAGCCAGGAGAGAGAGAGACAGCCAGGAGAGAGAGAGACAGCCAGGAGAGAGAGAGACAGCCAGGAGAGAGAGAGACAGCCAGGAGAGAGAGAGACAGCCAGGAGAGAGAGAGACAGCCAGGAGAGAGAGAGACAGCCAGGAGAGAGAGAGACAGCCAGGAGAGAGAGAGACAGCCAGGAGAGAGAGAGACAGCCAGGAGAGAGAGAGACAGCCAGGAGAGAGAGAGACAGCCAGGAGAGAGAGAGACAGCCAGGAGAGAGAGAGACAGCCAGGAGAGAGAGAGACAGCCAGGAGAGAGAGAGACAGCCAGGAGAGAGAGAGACAGCCAGGAGAGAGAGAGACAGCCAGGAGAGAGAGAGACAGCCAGGAGAGAGAGAGACAGCCAGGAGAGAGAGAGACAGCCAGGAGAGAGAGAGACAGCCAGGAGAGAGAGAGACAGCCAGGAGAGAGAGAGACAGCCAGGAGAGAGAGAGACAGCCAGGAGAGAGAGAGACAGCCAGGAGAGAGAGAGACAGCCAGGAGAGAGAGAGACAGCCAGGAGAGAGAGAGACAGCCAGGAGAGAGAGAGACAGCCAGGAGAGAGAGAGACAGCCAGGAGAGAGAGAGACAGCCAGGAGAGAGAGAGACAGCCAGGAGAGAGAGAGACAGCCAGGAGAGAGAGAGACAGCCAGGAGAGAGAGAGACAGCCAGGAGAGAGAGAGACAGCCAGGAGAGAGAGAGACAGCCAGGAGAGAGAGAGACAGCCAGGAGAGAGAGAGACAGCCAGGAGAGAGAGAGACAGCCAGGAGAGAGAGAGACAGCCAGGAGAGAGAGAGACAGCCAGGAGAGAGAGAGACAGCCAGGAGAGAGAGAGACAGCCAGGAGAGAGAGAGACAGCCAGGAGAGAGAGAGACAGCCAGGAGAGAGAGAGACAGCCAGGAGAGAGAGAGACAGCCAGGAGAGAGAGAGACAGCCAGGAGAGAGAGAGACAGCCAGGAGAGAGAGAGACAGCCAGGAGAGAGAGAGACAGCCAGGAGAGAGAAAGAGGAGAGACAGCCATGGGAGAGAGAGGAGAGACGGCCAGGAGAGACAGTCAGGAGAGAGACAGGAGAGACAGCCAGGGGAGAGAGGAGAGACGGCCAGGAGAGAGAGGAGAGACAGCCAGGAGAGAGAGGAGAGACAGCCAGGAGAGAGTGAGGAGAGAGAGGAGAGACAGCCAGGAGAGAGTGAGGAGAGACAGTCAGGAGAGAGAGAGGAGAGACAGCCTGGGTAGAGAGTGAGGAGAGACAGTCAGGAGAGAGAGAGGAGAGACAGCCTGGGTAGAGAGTGAGGAGAGACAGTCAGGAGAGAGAGAGGAGAGACAGCCGGGAGAGACAGAGAGGAGAGAGCCAAGGAGAGAGAGAGATAGCAAGGAGAGACAGCCAGGAGAGAGAGAGGAGAGACAGCCAGGAGAGAGAGG
>NW_017308609.1:20644-38653 GCF_000935625.1 Nanorana parkeri | reverse complement strand
GATAGCAAGGAGAGACAGCCGGGATAGAGAGAGGAGAGACAGCCAGGAGAGAGAGGAGAGACAGCCAGAGGAGAGACAGCCAGGAGAGAGAGAGAGGAGAAACAGCCAGGAGAGAGAGGAGAGCCGGCCAGGAGAAAGAGGAGAGACGGCCAGGAGAGAGAGAGAGGAGAGTCCGCCAGTATAGAGAGAGGAGAGACAGCCAGGAGAGAGAGAGAGGAGAGAAAGCCAGGAGAGAGAGCCAGGGGAAAGAGGAGAGACAGCCAGGGGAGAGAGAGGAGAGACAGCCAGGAGAGAGAGAGGAGAGACAGCCAGGAGAGAGAGAGGAGAGACAGCCAGGGGAGAGAGGAGAGACGGCCAGGAGGGAGGAGAGACGGCCAGGAGAGAGGAGAGACAGCCAGGAGAGAGAGAGGAGAGACAGCCAGGAGAGAGAGAGGAGAGACAGCCAGGAGAGAGAGGAAATACAGCAAGGAGAGAGGGAGGAGAGACAGTTAAGAGAGAGAGAGAGGAGAGACAGTTAAGAGAGAGACAGCCAGGAGAGAGAGGAGAGACAGCCAGGGGAGAGAGAGGAGAGACAGCCAGGAGAGAGAGAGGAGAGACAGCCAGGAGAGAGAAAGGAGAGACAGCCAGGCGAGAGAGAGGAGAGACAGCCAGGAGAGAGAAAGGAGAGACAGCCAGGCGAGAGAGAGGAGAGACAGCCAGGAGAGAGAAAGGAGAGACAGCCAGGCGAGAGAGAGGAGAGACAGCCAGGAGAGAGAAAGGAGAGACAGCCAGGCGAGAGAGAGGAGAGACAGCCAGGAGAGAGAAAGGAGAGACAGCCAGGCGAGAGAGAGGAGAGACAGCCAGGAGAGAGAAAGGAGAGACAGCCAGGCGAGAGAGAGGAGAGACAGCCAGGAGAGAGAAAGGAGAGACAGCCAGGCGAGAGAGAGGAGAGACAGCCAGGAGAGAGAAAGGAGAGACAGCCAGGCGAGAGAGAGGAGAGACAGCCAGGAGAGAGAAAGGAGAGACAGCCAGGCGAGAGAGAGGAGAGACAGCCAGGAGAGAGAAAGGAGAGACAGCCAGGCGAGAGAGAGGAGAGACAGCCAGGAGAGAGAAAGGAGAGACAGCCAGGCGAGAGAGAGGAGAGACAGCCAGGAGAGAGAAAGGAGAGACAGCCAGGCGAGAGAGAGGAGAGACAGCCAGGAGAGAGAAAGGAGAGACAGCCAGGCGAGAGAGAGGAGAGACAGCCAGGAGAGAGAAAGGAGAGACAGCCAGGCGAGAGAGAGGAGAGACAGCCAGGAGAGAGAAAGGAGAGACAGCCAGGCGAGAGAGAGGAGAGACAGCCAGGAGAGAGAAAGGAGAGACAGCCAGGCGAGAGAGAGGAGAGACAGCCAGGAGAGAGAAAGGAGAGACAGCCAGGCGAGAGAGAGGAGAGACAGCCAGGAGAGAGAAAGGAGAGACAGCCAGGCGAGAGAGAGGAGAGACAGCCAGGAGAGAGAAAGGAGAGACAGCCAGGCGAGAGAGAGGAGAGACAGCCAGGAGAGAGAAAGGAGAGACAGCCAGGCGAGAGAGAGGAGAGACAGCCAGGAGAGAGAAAGGAGAGACAGCCAGGCGAGAGAGAGGAGAGACAGCCAGGAGAGAGAAAGGAGAGACAGCCAGGCGAGAGAGAGGAGAGACAGCCAGGAGAGAGAAAGGAGAGACAGCCAGGCGAGAGAGAGGAGAGACAGCCAGGAGAGAGAAAGGAGAGACAGCCAGGCGAGAGAGAGGAGAGACAGCCAGGAGAGAGAAAGGAGAGACAGCCAGGCGAGAGAGAGGAGAGACAGCCAGGAGAGAGAAAGGAGAGACAGCCAGGCGAGAGAGAGGAGAGACAGCCAGGAGAGAGAAAGGAGAGACAGCCAGGCGAGAGAGAGGAGAGACAGCCAGGAGAGAGGGAGGAGAGACAGCCTAGAGAGAGGAGAGACAGCCTAGAGAGAGGAGAGACAGCCAGGAGAGAGAAAGGAGAGACAGCCAGGAGAGAGAGAGGAGAGACAGCCTAGAGAGAGGAGAGACAGCCTAGAGAGAGGAGAGACAGCCAGGAGAGAGAAAGGAGAGACAGCCAGGAGAGAGAGAGGAGGGACAGCCAGGAGAGAGAAGAGAGACAGCCAGGAGAGTGTGTTCTTCAAAACGAGTCTGCACCCTGTACTTCAGACACCTCCTTGCTCCCTAGTTCTAGTGTCCCTCAGTGTCCCATAGCTCCTCTAAGCTCTCAAGTTGGAAGAAGAGGCCCCGGTGCCTGCACCTGTCCTGGTGGCATCTTGTGTCCGAGTTTCAGCTGGCCGGACACCCAGACGCAGCACATACCATATGAGGGGATGTACTCCATTGTGCAAAAGCATACATAGCCGTCCTTAGCAATATTCCTTGAGTCCCCCTCATGATGTCCCTGGAAATTCCTCATCAACATGAAACTGCAAATCTATCCTCAGATAAGACCATTGCCTGAGGAGAAAGTCTGACAATGTCTTCATACAAAATGGCGTCTGATCATGTGATTTCAGTAGGGACCATCGGTTTTCCCTTCACAAGGAGTGGGAGTGTCTAGGAGGACATCGGGATCTCTACAAAGACGTGGTGATGGAGAATGCCCCGCCCCTCACATCACCGGGTAAGAGGAGAGAGCAGTACGGAGGCTCCGCCTACATCCCCCATCATCTGATACACACATCGAAACAATGTATTCAGTCAGTGTGTGTGTTTCCTACAGATGGATCCAGTAAGAGGAACCCACCAGAGAGATGTCCCCGCCCCCTGTATTCCCGGGACCCCACCCAGGAAGGTCTCACCACCCCCACCAAAGAGATGTCCCCGCCCCCTGTATTCCCGGGACCCCACCCAGGAAGGTCTCACCACCCCCACCAAAGAGATGTCCCCGCCCCCTGTATTCCCGGGACCCCACCCAGGAAGGTCTCACCACCCCCACCAAAGAGATGTCCCCGCCCCCTGTATTCCCGGGACCCCACCCAGGAAGGTCTCACCACCCCCACCAAAGAGATGTCCCCGCCCCCTGTATTCCCGGGACCCCACCCAGGAAGGTCTCACCACCCCCACCAAAGAGATGTCCCCGCCCCCTGTATTCCCGGGACCCCACCCAGGAAGGTCTCACCACCCCCACCAAAGAGATGTCCCCGCCCCCTGTATTCCCGGGACTCCACCCAGGAACATCTCACCATCCCCCACCATGATCAGGTAGATTATGGACAATCACTGGTATGATTTATATACAAGCGTGTTTCTTACAATTAATGTTTTATTATATATTCAGAGTGGAAACCTCGGGGATGATAATAATGATGTCAAAGAAGAGGATGAGGAGTACGGTGTGATGGAGGAGTTTTCTGAAGGACACATGGACTTTAAGATGGAGACACCTAACAGGAACCCACCAGAGAGATGTCCTCGTCCTCTGTATTCCTGGGACCCCACCCAGGAAGATTTCACCGTCCCCCACCATGATCAGGTGGGTGGAGTTGAGGGGCGGGAACATAAAGTGATGGAACGCTCTGACATGTGGAGATGACGTGTGGACTCTACAAGATGAGATCTTCTATGTGATGTCACATCATAAATACTTCTATGTCACAGATGAGACTTTCTGCCGTTCTGTTGGTTTAGGGTGAAGATCTGATGAAGATGAAAGTTGAGGGTGAAGTAGAAGAGACGTATGTGAGGGATGATCAGCGATATACGGAGGAGGCCGGGATGATGAGGACAGCCAGAGAGGAGGACACGCCTACACAGATCAGCACAGGTGGGTCATAATATATTCTTTTGGTTGAGGTGAACCAACCCGCTCATGTCCACCAATAATCGGGTTAATATTTGGGTTCCCCCATCCTCACTCTCTGACCTCTGGCGGGGCTCAGCTCCACTCTTATTACTAAATGACTGATGGGGGAAATAAGGAAGTGTAGGACATCCCATGTGGGGAAGATGACAGACTAAGGTGGGTGAATGTAGAAGTCATCTGGTCGGAGGTCAGCAGGAACCATCTACAAGATCTGATCCTCCTCACCAAAGCTGACTGATGTGGGCGGAGTCCTGGGTGAGGTGAACCAACCCGCTCATGTCCTCCAATAATCTCTTTCTCTTTGTAGTCCATGAACCGGACGTCGGGAAGATTTCAGAGGAACATCTGTCGTTGCCTCCAGAAGATGAGGACATCACGCAGTATAGTCCAGGAGAAGACCACAATGTCCATCAGGTTCCCCGCAGTGTGGATGGACCATCATATTCCTCTTATCCTGAGGAACCTCAGACTGGGAGGGATGATGCCGTCCCTCCAACCATTGTAGTCCATGAAGGATCTCACAGAGGTCACAAGTCATATTCCTGCCCTGAGTGTGGAAAATGTTTTCTTTATAAATCACTACTAGGCAGGCATCGCAGATCTCACACCGGGGAGAAGCCATATTCTTATCCTGAATGCGGGAAATGTTCCTGCTCGGAGTGTGGGACAAGTTTCACACAGAACATAGATATTGTTGCACATCAAAGATATCACGTTGGGGAGAAGTTGTATTCCTGCACTGAGTGCGGGAAAAGTTTTGTTTGTCAAAGATATCTTAATGAACATCAAAGGTCTCACACAGGGCAGAAGTCGTATGCCTGTCCGGAGGGCGGAAAATGCTTTGTCACAAAATCAATTTTAGATATACACAAAAGATCTCACAGGGACAAAAAAATGTTTTCCTGCTCTGGGTGTGGGAAACGGTTTTCACAGAAGTCCCATCTTTCCACTCATTGGAGATCTCACACAGAGGAGAAGCCTTATGCATGTTCTGAGTTTGGGAAAACTTTTGTTAGTCAACCTCATACTAAGCATCAGGGGTGTCATACAGGGGAGAAGCCATATACCTGTACAGAGTGTGGGAAAAGTTTCACATTAAAATTTTCATTAGTCAGACATCAAACCTCTCACAGAGGGGAGAGAAGCCGTATTCCTGCACTGATTGCGGGAAATGTTTTGTTTCACAACAACTTCTTACTGTACATCAGAGATCCCACACAGGGGAGCAACCATATTCTTGCACTTAGTGTGGGAAATGTTTTTCTAATAAGTCCAACCTTTCCAAACATCACAGATTGCACACAGGTGAGAAGCCATATTTCTGCACTGAGTGTGGGAAAAGTTTTTCACAGAATTCAGATCTTGTTATGCACCAGAGATTTCACATAGGGGATAAACCATATTCGTGCTCTGAGTGCGGGAAATGTTTTACACAGAAATCAGATCTTGTTATACATCAAAGGTCTCACACAGGAGAGCGGCCGTTTTCCTGTGATGAGTGCGGGAAAAGTTTTTCAAAGGTAAGCTATCTTTACTCTCATCAGAGGTCTCACACGGGTGAGAAACCATATTCCTGCCCTGAGTGTGGGGAAAGTTTTTCAGTTAGGAGCACTCTTTCCAGACATGAGAGATTGCACACGGGTGAAAAACCATTTTCCTGCCCGGAGTGTGGAAAACGTTTTACACGGAAATCAGAACTTGTTATACATCAGAGATTTCACACGGGGGAGAGGCCGTATTCCTGCCTTGAGTGCGGGAAAGGATTTTCAAAGAAGTCCCATCTCAACACACATCAGAGAACTCACAGAACACTGGAGGTGTCTTAGTGCCTGGAGTGCGGGAAAAGACTTCTGACTCATCAAAATTCAGCAATAGGAGAAAGCACATGTGGCTTAGATCTCCCCTGATCTTTAAAAGGAAATCAGAGTTGACTGAAGACTTGAAAATTGTGTCTGGCTGGGAGAGAGGGGGAGGGGGTGTCACTGCTGGTTGAGTCCATCTAGCAGTGTAGTCTGATCTCCCTTCCAAGGAAGACACTATGGTGAGGGAGGAGCTAGGTTTTGCTTGTGGATGAAGAGACGGGAGATCTATTCCTTCTATTTCGTTTTCTGTTGTTAAATATTTTTCTTTTTGGATCTATTCTTGTGTTTTTGTTTTGTACTTAAATTTCGAAAGGGGGGATGAGGGGGGTCTGTAGTATACTCAAATGATATGTTGATCAGCTCATAGAGCCATATATCATTCCCCCCAAGATTCCTCCATCACAATCTCCAACCAGAAGACCATCAGATGACCTCTCGCATAGAGGAACCCCCCTCCATTTTTTCTATGGGCCTTGTCCCTCTATATCATCCCTCTGACGTCATCCATTCAGCTCTCTAGAGAGTCCACCACTGAAGATATGGAAGGGTCATACTGAGCAGGATGTGTTGATGCTCCTGGATGGAGGAGAAGATACGGAAGGGTCATATTCAGCAGAACGTGTTGATGTTCCTGGATGGAGGAGAAGATAAGGAAGGGTCATACTGAGGAGAACGTGTTGATGTTCCTGGATGGAGGAGAAGATAAGGAAGGGTCATACTGAGGAGAACGTGTTGATGTTCCTGGATGGAGGAGAAGATAAGGAAGGGTCATACTGAGGAGAACGTGTTGATGTTCCTGGATGGAGGAGAAGATAAGGAAGGGTCATACTGAGGAGAACGTGTTGATGTTCCTGGATGGAGGAGAAGATAAGGAAGGGTCATACTGAGGAGAACGTGTTGATGTTCCTGGATGGAGGAGAAGATAAGGAAGGGTCATACTGAGGAGAACGTGTTGATGTTCCTGGATGGAGGAGAAGATAAGGAAGGGTCATACTGAGGAGAACGTGTTGATGTTCCTGGATGGAGGAGAAGATAAGGAAGGGTCATACTGAGGAGAACGTGTTGATGTTCCTGGATGGAGGAGAAGATAAGGAAGGGTCATACTGAGGAGAACGTGTTGATGTTCCTGGATGGAGGAGAAGATAAGGAAGGGTCATACTGAGGAGAACGTGTTGATGTTCCTGGATGGAGGAGAAGATAAGGAAGGGTCATACTGAGGAGAACGTGTTGATGTTCCTGGATGGAGGAGAAGATAAGGAAGGGTCATACTGAGGAGAACGTGTTGATGTTCCTGGATGGAGGAGAAGATAAGGAAGGGTCATACTGAGGAGAACGTGTTGATGTTCCTGGATGGAGGAGAAGATAAGGAAGGGTCATACTGAGGAGAACGTGTTGATGTTCCTGGATGGAGGAGAAGATAAGGAAGGGTCATACTGAGGAGAACGTGTTGATGTTCCTGGATGGAGGAGAAGATAAGGAAGGGTCATACTGAGGAGAACGTGTTGATGTTCCTGGATGGAGGAGAAGATAAGGAAGGGTCATACTGAGGAGAACGTGTTGATGTTCCTGGATGGAGGAGAAGATAAGGAAGGGTCATACTGAGGAGAACGTGTTGATGTTCCTGGATGGAGGAGAAGATAAGGAAGGGTCATACTGAGGAGAACGTGTTGATGTTCCTGGATGGAGGAGAAGATAAGGAAGGGTCATACTGAGGAGAACGTGTTGATGTTCCTGGATGGAGGAGAAGATAAGGAAGGGTCATACTGAGGAGAACGTGTTGATGTTCCTGGATGGAGGAGAAGATAAGGAAGGGTCATACTGAGGAGAACGTGTTGATGTTCCTGGATGGAGGAGAAGATAAGGAAGGGTCATACTGAGGAGAACGTGTTGATGTTCCTGGATGGAGGAGAAGATAAGGAAGGGTCATACTGAGGAGAACGTGTTGATGTTCCTGGATGGAGGAGAAGATAAGGAAGGGTCATACTGAGGAGAACGTGTTGATGTTCCTGGATGGAGGAGAAGATAAGGAAGGGTCATACTGAGGAGAACGTGTTGATGTTCCTGGATGGAGGAGAAGATAAGGAAGGGTCATACTGAGGAGAACGTGTTGATGTTCCTGGATGGAGGAGAAGATAAGGAAGGGTCATACTGAGGAGAACGTGTTGATGTTCCTGGATGGAGGAGAAGATAAGGAAGGGTCATACTGAGGAGAACGTGTTGATGTTCCTGGATGGAGGAGAAGATAAGGAAGGGTCATACTGAGGAGAACGTGTTGATGTTCCTGGATGGAGGAGAAGATAAGGAAGGGTCATACTGAGGAGAACGTGTTGATGTTCCTGGATGGAGGAGAAGATAAGGAAGGGTCATACTGAGGAGAACGTGTTGATGTTCCTGGATGGAGGAGAAGATAAGGAAGGGTCATACTGAGGAGAACGTGTTGATGTTCCTGGATGGAGGAGAAGATAAGGAAGGGTCATACTGAGGAGAACGTGTTGATGTTCCTGGATGGAGGAGAAGATAAGGAAGGGTCATACTGAGGAGAACGTGTTGATGTTCCTGGATGGAGGAGAAGATAAGGAAGGGTCATACTGAGGAGAACGTGTTGATGTTCCTGGATGGAGGAGAAGATAAGGAAGGGTCATACTGAGGAGAACGTGTTGATGTTCCTGGATGGAGGAGAAGATAAGGAAGGGTCATACTGAGGAGAACGTGTTGATGTTCCTGGATGGAGGAGAAGATAAGGAAGGGTCATACTGAGGAGAACGTGTTGATGTTCCTGGATGGAGGAGAAGATAAGGAAGGGTCATACTGAGGAGAACGTGTTGATGTTCCTGGATGGAGGAGAAGATAAGGAAGGGTCATACTGAGGAGAACGTGTTGATGTTCCTGGATGGAGGAGAAGATAAGGAAGGGTCATACTGAGGAGAACGTGTTGATGTTCCTGGATGGAGGAGAAGATAAGGAAGGGTCATACTGAGGAGAACGTGTTGATGTTCCTGGATGGAGGAGAAGATAAGGAAGGGTCATACTGAGGAGAACGTGTTGATGTTCCTGGATGGAGGAGAAGATAAGGAAGGGTCATACTGAGGAGAACGTGTTGATGTTCCTGGATGGAGGAGAAGATAAGGAAGGGTCATACTGAGGAGAACGTGTTGATGTTCCTGGATGGAGGAGAAGATAAGGAAGGGTCATACTGAGGAGAACGTGTTGATGTTCCTGGATGGAGGAGAAGATAAGGAAGGGTCATACTGAGGAGAACGTGTTGATGTTCCTGGATGGAGGAGAAGATAAGGAAGGGTCATACTGAGGAGAACGTGTTGATGTTCCTGGATGGAGGAGAAGATAAGGAAGGGTCATACTGAGGAGAACGTGTTGATGTTCCTGGATGGAGGAGAAGATAAGGAAGGGTCATACTGAGGAGAACGTGTTGATGTTCCTGGATGGAGGAGAAGATAAGGAAGGGTCATACTGAGGAGAACGTGTTGATGTTCCTGGATGGAGGAGAAGATAAGGAAGGGTCATACTGAGGAGAACGTGTTGATGTTCCTGGATGGAGGAGAAGATAAGGAAGGGTCATACTGAGGAGAACGTGTTGATGTTCCTGGATGGAGGAGAAGATAAGGAAGGGTCATACTGAGGAGAACGTGTTGATGTTCCTGGATGGAGGAGAAGATAAGGAAGGGTCATACTGAGGAGAACGTGTTGATGTTCCTGGATGGAGGAGAAGATAAGGAAGGGTCATACTGAGGAGAACGTGTTGATGTTCCTGGATGGAGGAGAAGATAGAAGGGTCATACTGAGCAGAACGTGTTGATGACCCTGGATGGAGGTGATGATATGGAAGGGTCATACTGAGCAGAACGTGTTGATGTTCCTGGATGGAGGAGAAGATAAGGAAGGGTCATACTGAGGAGAACGTGTTGATGTTCCTGGATGGAGGAGAAGATGTGGAAGGGTCATACTGAGCAGAACGTGTTGATGTTCCTTGATGGAGGTGAAGATATGGAAGGGTCGTACTAAGCAGAACGTGTTGATGTTCCTGGATGGAGGTGAAGATATGGAAGGGTCATACTGAGGAGAATGTGTTGATGTTCCTGGATGGAGGACAAGATATGGAAGGGTCATACTGAGCAGAATGTGTTGGTGTTCCTGGATGGAGGAGAAGATATGGCAGGGTCATACTGAGCAGAACGTGTTGATGTTCCTGGATGGAGGAGAAGATATGGAAGGGTCATACTGAGCAGAACGTGTTGATGTTCCTGGATGGAGGAGAAGATATGGAAGGGTCATACTGAGCAGAACGTGTTGGTGTTCCTGGATGGAGGAGAAGATATGGCAGGGTCATACTGAGCAGAACGTGTTGATGTTCCTGGATGGAGGAGAAGATATGGAAGGGTCATACTGAGCAGAACGTGTTGGTGTTCCTGGATGGAGGAGAAGATATGGCAGGGTCATACTGAGCAGAACGTGTTGATGTTCCTGGATGGAGGAGAAGATATGGAAGGGTCATACTGAGCAGAACGTGTTGGTGTTCCTGGATGGAGGAGAAGATATGGCAGGGTCATACTGAGCAGAACGTGTTGATGTTCCTGGATGGAGGAGAAGATATGGAAGGGTCATACTGAGCAGAACGTGTTGGTGTTCCTGGATGGAGGAGAAGATATGGCAGGGTCATACTGAGCAGAACGTGTTGATGTTCCTGGATGGAGGAGAAGATATGGAAGGGTCATACTGAGCAGAACGTGTTGGTGTTCCTGGATGGAGGAGAAGATATGGCAGGGTCATACTGAGCAGAACGTGTTGATGTTCCTGGATGGAGGAGAAGATATGGAAGGGTCATACTGAGCAGAACGTGTTGGTGTTCCTGGATGGAGGAGAAGATATGGCAGGGTCATACTGAGCAGAACGTGTTGATGTTCCTGGATGGAGGAGAAGATATGGAAGGGTCATACTGAGCAGAACGTGTTGGTGTTCCTGGATGGAGGAGAAGATATGGCAGGGTCATACTGAGCAGAACGTGTTGATGTTCCTGGATGGAGGAGAAGATATGGAAGGGTCATACTGAGCAGAACGTGTTGGTGTTCCTGGATGGAGGAGAAGATATGGCAGGGTCATACTGAGCAGAACGTGTTGATGTTCCTGGATGGAGGAGAAGATATGGAAGGGTCATACTGAGCAGAACGTGTTGGTGTTCCTGGATGGAGGAGAAGATATGGCAGGGTCATACTGAGCAGAACGTGTTGATGTTCCTGGATGGAGGAGAAGATATGGAAGGGTCATACTGAGCAGAACGTGTTGGTGTTCCTGGATGGAGGAGAAGATATGGCAGGGTCATACTGAGCAGAACGTGTTGATGTTCCTGGATGGAGGAGAAGATATGGAAGGGTCATACTGAGCAGAACGTGTTGGTGTTCCTGGATGGAGGAGAAGATATGGCAGGGTCATACTGAGCAGAACGTGTTGATGTTCCTGGATGGAGGAGAAGATATGGAAGGGTCATACTGAGCAGAACGTGTTGGTGTTCCTGGATGGAGGAGAAGATATGGCAGGGTCATACTGAGCAGAACGTGTTGATGTTCCTGGATGGAGGAGAAGATATGGAAGGGTCATACTGAGCAGAACGTGTTGGTGTTCCTGGATGGAGGAGAAGATATGGCAGGGTCATACTGAGCAGAACGTGTTGATGTTCCTGGATGGAGGAGAAGATATGGAAGGGTCATACTGAGCAGAACGTGTTGGTGTTCCTGGATGGAGGAGAAGATATGGCAGGGTCATACTGAGCAGAACGTGTTGATGTTCCTGGATGGAGGAGAAGATATGGAAGGGTCATACTGAGCAGAACGTGTTGGTGTTCCTGGATGGAGGAGAAGATATGGCAGGGTCATACTGAGCAGAACGTGTTGATGTTCCTGGATGGAGGAGAAGATATGGAAGGGTCATACTGAGCAGAACGTGTTGGTGTTCCTGGATGGAGGAGAAGATATGGCAGGGTCATACTGAGCAGAACGTGTTGATGTTCCTGGATGGAGGAGAAGATATGGAAGGGTCATACTGAGCAGAACGTGTTGGTGTTCCTGGATGGAGGAGAAGATATGGCAGGGTCATACTGAGCAGAACGTGTTGATGTTCCTGGATGGAGGAGAAGATATGGAAGGGTCATACTGAGCAGAACGTGTTGGTGTTCCTGGATGGAGGAGAAGATATGGCAGGGTCATACTGAGCAGAACGTGTTGATGTTCCTGGATGGAGGAGAAGATATGGAAGGGTCATACTGAGCAGAACGTGTTGGTGTTCCTGGATGGAGGAGAAGATATGGCAGGGTCATACTGAGCAGAACGTGTTGATGTTCCTGGATGTAGGAGAAGATATGGAAGGGTCATACTGATGAGAACGTGTTCATGTTCCTGGATGGGGGAGAAGATATGGAAGGGTCATACTGAGCAGAACGTGTGAGCAGAGTTAGGTACCATCACGTCAAAGGTTTATAAGCCGACTCTTGAATCCTAGTACTTATGGATCTTGTGTGTGCGTCCTTGAGGTCCAGTGATGAAGCTGGGCCTAAAAAGGAGTAATACATGGGCAAGTCCACCAGACGTGAAGGATAGAACCTACGCCCTGGTGACATCTCCAGCACATAATAGAAGAACCGAGGTAGGTCTTGTGTAGCTTAGCAGGAGTCAGGCACCATCACGTCAAAGGCTCATAAGCCGACTCTTGAATCCTAGTACCCAATGACACGTGTGCGTATCAATGTGCAGATACATTCCCATTGGTCATCCGAAAAATGACAGTTGAGGTCACTCTCCCAATTAATTCAAAAATGAGTTGGAGAAGATCCAAGAGCGAGTGAGGGATTGACTATATCATGGAAATCGTATGAGATATTGGCAACGTCCGAGCGTATAAATGTTCAAAGGACTTAAGTTCTAGAAAAAAACGTTCCTTACCATGGGTGGTGGAGAAGAACATTTTGAATTTGAAAAGAGGACCAAAGCAGAAGAGACCTTTCTGCACCAAATGGGTCACCAGTGGAACGGGACCAAGCCCTAACAACAGGCCTAGAGGGGATGAGCACCAACCAAACCAAAATTTGGAGGACAATCCTGGAGGACAATTGGGGTTCTTCTATATCAGCGTCAGGGAACTAATAGGTGCGCTCTCTCTCTCTCTCTCTACGCTCCCAGTCCATCACACTCTCCATGAGGACTTCTTATATTTTAAATGGCTCCTTCCGAGTAGCAAAAGTGCGAGGCAAAGAACTTTAGGAATTGTGCAGCGAATGTGTCGTACGCCGGGGTATTCGCCATCATACGCTGGGTTATTACCGCACACCGAATAATAGTAGAGTGCACCTTCTACCGCCAGAGAACAGAGGTCAGTGAATGTCCAACACAGAACATTCACACAAGGACGAGATCACACTACGAGAAGTTTCTCGGGGCTGCAGTTCCTCTGAGCTCCACTATGTGGTGATCTCACCTATACCCAGACAGGAAGTCTCTATGGAAAACAGACCGGAAGTGATGTCACCTATAAATATGAAGTGAGTTGGGAAGAAGTAGAGAGGAGACATTGTTGGAATTGGCAGCAGAGGAGGTAATAAGATATTATATTGTATATACACCAAGTAACCCCTCCCCCCCCGTCATGTCCGTCCTCCATAGTCACTGTGACGTCTTTTATCTCCAGCAGATTCTTCTACACCCATATATAGCGTCTTCTTTAGCTCCTCCTACATCCTGACCTCCATGTCACCTCCTGACCTCCTCATCCTATTATTGTACAACCAACACAATCCGGATCATTCTCTGATATCCATGTTATCTGTCTACAGGGAGACCTTCATAGAGGACTGCACCAATGATGGAGGAGGACCGGAGTCACATGACCGAGAGGATACTAAACCTCACCCTGGAGATCATCTACCTGCTGACCGGAGAGGTGAGGAGGATTCTGGGAGGTCACATGACCTGACCGGAGAGGTGAGGAGGATTCTGGAAGGTCACATGACCTGACCAGAGGGGTGAGGAGGATTCTGGGATTCTAACATGATGTTCCTATTGGTTTCTCCATCCAGAGGTTTCCTCTTCTGAAGTCTGGTGATCATGTGACATTCCACCCAGGAAGATCTCACCCTCCCCCACCATGAGAGATGTCCCCGCCCCCTGTATTCCCGGGACTCCACCCAGGAAGATCTCACCCTCCCTCACCATGAGAGAGGTCCCCGCCCTCTATATTCCCGGGATCCCACCCAGGAAGATCTCACCGTCCCCCACCATGATCAGGTAGGTGATGGACAATCACTGGTGGTATCTCTGGGATCTGATCTTTATCTTCATTGTTACAATTTTTTTTTTTTACATTCAGAGTGATTCTAAAGTTGTTGTTAAAAAAGAGATAAAAGAGGAGGATGAGGAGTACGGGGTGATGGAGGAGTCGGAGTTTCCAAAAGTACACAAAGAGCTATACCAGGAGAACATGGAGGAGTCATCCAGCTACAGGAACCCACCAGAGAGATGTCCCCGCCCCCTGTATTCCCGGGACCCCACCCAGGAACATCTCACCATCCCCCACCATGATCAGGAGGACACACCTACAGAGACCAGCACAGGTGGGTCATATGCAGGACATCCTCATGTCCCGTGTCTCATCCCTATAGAGACCCGGCAACCGAGAAATCTCATGTTGATCCTCCAGACAGGCAGAGAATTGTCTTCTGTATCGAGTGTTCTCGGGCTGCCTGTGCATGTTGGTGCCGGGGGCGTCATCACCTCGGGTTGTAGTCCCCTCCTGAGAGCGCGTGTGAAGGGGTGGCTATGGTGGGGCCGCATAGAGCCATGAAAGCCAAGGAGCCACCCGGGAAGTAGAGTCAGCGATCAGGGAAACGGGTGACACGGGACTGAGGAGCTCCAGCCTGGTGATGGTCACTTCCTTGCACTTTGTTTCCCGTCCGGCACATTAGATCTTCATTGATAAATGTCCGCCGGTACTGAGAGAGATACGGGGGGACACCATGGCTGGACCTCCTTCTGGTAATTGTATTTGTCAGGCCGAGTCCCTGGATGGAGGACTTTGACTCCCCACACCTTGAACAAGCCTGCAAAGTTTGGAGGGGGAGGGGTAAGTGGGGATTTTGAAGTACTTTGTAACCAATAACAGGAAGTGACGGGGAATGAGGAATCAAAGAGCCAACGATGGTCTTCAGGATCAGTCCAGTCTTCATCTTGGTTGGGTTCCCCCATCCTCACTCTCTGACCTCTGGTGCGGCTCAGCTCCACTCTTATTACTAAATGATTGATGGGGAAATAAGGAAGTGTAGGACATCCCATGTTGGGAAGATGACAGACTAAGGTGGGTGAATGTAGAAGTCATCTGGTCAGAGGTCAGGAGGAACCATCTACCAGATCTGATCCTCCTCACCATAGCTGACTGATGTGGGCGGAGTCCTGATTTAGGTGAACCAATCCGCTCATGTCCTCCAATAATCTCTTTCTATTTGTAGTCCATGGACGGGACGTCGGGAAGATCTCAGAGGAACGTCTCACGTTGTCTCCAGAAGATGAGGACATCACACACTATAGTCCAGGAGAAGACCATAATGTCCATCAGGTGCCCCACATTGCGGATGGACCATCGCACTCCTCTTATCCTGAGGATCCTCATACTGGGAGGGACGGGGCCGTCTTTCCAACAGATAAGCGGTTTCCCTGTCTCAAGTGCGGGAAATGTTTTTCACAGATGTCCCATCTTTCCATTCATCAGAGATCATACACGGAGAAGCCGTATTCCTGTCCTGAGTGTGGAAAACGTTTTCTTAAAAAATCAGATTTAAATAGGCACCAAATATCTCACTGGGACATAAAGCCTTTTTCATGCTTGGAGTGTGGGAAGTGTTTTTCACAGAAGTCCGATCTTTCCATACATCAGAGATCTCACACAGGGTCGAAGCCGTATTCCTGCACCGAGTGTGGGAAAAGTTTTTCACATCGTCATTGTCTTACTGCACATCAAAGATCTCACACAGGGGAGAAGCCGTATTTTTGTACCGATTGTGGGAAAAGTTTCCGATTGAAATTGGCACTAGTCCGGCATCAAAGATCTCACACGGGGGAGAAGCCGTATTCATGTCCCGAATGCGGGAAATGTTTTTCACAGAAGTGCAATCTTTCCAGACATCGGAGATCTCACACGGGGGAAAAGCCATATTTCTGTCCTGAGTGCGGGAAATGTTTTGTATCAAAAGCAGTGTTAGATAGACACCAAAAAACCCACAGGGGCGAAAAGCCGTATTCGTGCTCCCAGTGCGGGAAAAGTTTTATACAGAAGTCATATCTCGTTATACATCAAAGTGCTCACACCGGGGAGAAGCCGCATTCCTGTCCCGAATGCGGAAAATGTTTTTCACAGAAGTCCAATCTTTTCAGACATCAGAGATCTCACACAGATTAGAAACGGTATTCCTGTCCTGAGTGCGGGAAACGTTTTTTTTTGGCATTAGCAGTCCTCGAGGCGTTTCAGTGCCTGGAGTGTGGGAAAAGTCTGTTATATATATTTTTAGTCTTGTGACGATGAGATTCTTTGTATGTTGATGGATAAAAGTCATGTTCAGATTTGTATCATTAAATCTTCATTCTTTTTTTTTATGAGTCTACAAGTTCGACTCATCATGAAGATTTACATTTTAGTCTCAAACTTGTGTCTTCCTAGTTTGTTTTACAAGCTTGCTCTGGTTCAATGAGAGGACTCTCCCCCAATTATAAATCTCAGTGGTGGGGGGAGGGGCTCTGTATATACTTCAGTTACTCTGGACAAACAAATCTTTTCAACAGTGTTGCCTCCTGAAGAAACTTTAGGTGACCCCTATAGACCCTTCCAAGTGACCCCCATAGACCCCTTCCAAGTGACCTCCATAGACTCCTTCCAAGTGACCTCCATAGACCCTTCCAAGTGACCTCCATAGACCCCTCCATAGACCCCCATAGACCCCTTCCAAGTGACCCCCATAGACCCCTTCCAAGTGACCTCCATAGACCCCTTCAAGTGACCCCCATAGACCCCTTCCAATTGACCTCCATAGACCCCTCCAAGTGACCTCCATAGACTCCTTCCAAGTGACCTCCATAGACTCCTTCCAAGTGACCCCCATAGACTCCTTCCAAGTGACCTCCATAGACTCCTTCCAAGTGACCTCCATAGACCCTTCCAAGTGACCTCCATAGACCCCTCCAAGTGACCCCCATAGACCCTTTCCAAGTGACCTCCATAGACCCCTTCAAGTGACCCCCATAGACCCCTTCCAATTGACCTCCATAGACCCCTCCAAGTGACCTCCATAGACTCCTTCCAAGTGACCTCCATACACTCCTTCCAAGTGACCTCCATAGACTCCTTCCAAGTGACCTCCATAGACTCCTTCCAAGTGACCCCCATAGACTCCTTCCAAGTGACCTCCATAGACTCTTTCCAAGTGACCCCCTTAGACTCCTTCCAAGTGACCCCCATAGACCCCTTCAAGTGACCTCCATAGACCCCTACAATTGACCCCCATAGACCCCTCCAAGTGACCCCCATAGACACCTTCCAAGTGACCTCCATAGACTCCTTCCAAGTGACCTCCATAGACCCTTCCAAGTGACCTCCATAGACCCCTCCAAGTGACCCCCATAGACCCCTCCAAGTGACGTAGACATTCATACGTCTCACACTCTCAGCTTCCATCCATATTCTATATCTCCGACAGTATCGGAGTTCCCTTCCTGAAAAGTGACTACGCTGATGTATAAGAGAATACCGATCCATGAGACACCAAACACACCCCATCCAGAAGACACCTTCTACCTCCTCAGAGGAATAGACATCAGACCTGTATGTGGTATGTAATAAGTCCTCATACTATGAGGGTCTGCAGATTGTGACCTCTTATCATATGGAGACATAGACGTGCCCGGGGTGTTCGGCCTCCTCAGTCTCAGCAATGAACGCATGAAGGTGAGATGAGATCTCCACACCTCCCAATCTCGGTGGTGTCGGCACACAGTCGATCAGAAGGACACCTGGAAGGTTGTGGAGAAGTTCCATCCAATCCCGGGCAGATCTTACCAACAATGGACATCCAGAGAGGTCACATGATCATAATGCCATCCACTCCAGTCATGTACATCGGGAGGAGACGGAGAACAGCTCATCGTCCTCCAAGAGGAGACCAGAAAACTGAACCGCCGAGGAAAGTAGGGACAACATAGAACTACGGGGGCGACGTAGGGACAACATAGAACTACGGGGGGGACGTAGGGACAACATAGAACTACGGGAGGGACGTAGGGACAACATAGAACTACGGGGGGG
>NW_017308609.1:5995-20137 GCF_000935625.1 Nanorana parkeri | reverse complement strand
ATGGGGGGGGGAGGGGGGACGGAACGTAGGGAGACAATTTTATTGGCCAATGGTGAACTACGGATCACAAGGACACCAATCTGAGATTTCAAACCAATAATCGAGTTTAGTGAACGAGTCCAAACATAGGACAACGATGACTCCTGTCTGGAAACATCTGAGGAAAGGGAGGAGCAAGGAGGAGAATAATACAATCATCATCATCACTGATACTTCCTGGTGTCATGTCTTTGTGGTGGGAACAGAAGATAGTTTGTGAGTCGGTTATCAGGACCCGCCCTTCTTATGTCCATAATCCCACCCGGGGGGAAAGACAAAGCTCTGCGGTGACCAGGCCAGACATGAACGGTCCAGGATACGGTCGGAATCAGGTGGCTTATATGAAGACTGAGCTAAAATCCTTGTGTGATTACTTCTCCCATTGCCCACCCACACCCATGTCAAAGAGTAGCTTGCCACCACCTGCAGTTTGTCAACTGACTGATAGTTTGGAGCCTGGTGTATACAGATCTCTCCTCCCGGCTGTTTTTGGAGTCATACGGTCGAAATAATTCATTTGCAGGACTTGTAAGACCATAGTCTGATCATTGAAATGATAAAATCTCTGTGATATCATCTCACCTCGATTATAATATCACCCCGGAGAAGAAGTATTTTTACTACCCCAATAAATGACCCCCCCCCATCACCCATCACCCATCTATAAGGATATACAGAACATGCACAAAGCACAAGGCCGTGTTCACTCTACGAGAGCTTTCTCTGGGCTGCAGTTCCTCTGAGCTCCACAAGGTGGTGATCTCACCTATACCCAGGGAGAACGTCTCTATGACAGGAAGTGATGTCAGGTCCAGACATGAAGTTCTAGCTGTGAGGTAATTTTTAGACGAAGTGGAGAGGAGACATTTCTGGAACTGGCAGCACAGGAGGTGATTGTCAAAACCAGACGAGCATAAGGTGCTAGTTAAAATATTTATTAACAGTGTCTACAGGAGCAAGCAAGAATCACATACCGGAACAAGTCAAAGTCAGGAGCCGGAGTGGGTAGTCTTACAAGCCAGGTCAGGGACACGGAGATCAGCGTTGTGAGGAACAAGCTCAGGTCAGGAACACGGAGATCAGCATTGGGAGGAACAAGCCGGGTCAGGAACACAGAGATCAGCGTTGTGAGGAACAAGCTCAGGTCAGGAACACGGAGATCAGCATTGGGAGGAACAAGCCGGGTCAGGAACACAGAGATCAGCGTTGTGAGGAACAAGCTCAGGTCAGGAACACGGAGATCAGCATTGGGAGGAACAAGCCGGGTCAGGAACACAGAGATCAGCGTTGTGAGGAACAAGCTCAGGTCAGGAACACGGAGATCAGCATTGGGAGGAACAAGCCGGGTCAGGAACACAGAGATCAGCGTTGTGAGGAACAAGCTCAGGTCAGGAACACGGAGATCAGCATTGGGAGGAACAAGCCGGGTCAGGAACACAGAGATCAGCGTTGTGAGGAACAAGCTCAGGTCAGGAACACGGAGATCAGCATTGGGAGGAACAAGCCGGGTCAGGAACACAGAGATCAGCGTTGTGAGGAACAAGCTCAGGTCAGGAACACGGAGATCAGCATTGGGAGGAACAAGCCGGGTCAGGAACACAGAGATCAGCGTTGTGAGGAACAAGCTCAGGTCAGGAACACGGAGATCAGCATTGGGAGGAACAAGCCGGGTCAGGAACACAGAGATCAGCGTTGTGAGGAACAAGCTCAGGTCAGGAACACGGAGATCAGCATTGGGAGGAACAAGCCGGGTCAGGAACACAGAGATCAGCGTTGTGAGGAACAAGCTCAGGTCAGGAACACGGAGATCAGCATTGGGAGGAACAAGCCGGGTCAGGAACACAGAGATCAGCGTTGTGAGGAACAAGCTCAGGTCAGGAACACGGAGATCAGCATTGGGAGGAACAAGCCGGGTCAGGAACACAGAGATCAGCGTTGTGAGGAACAAGCTCAGGTCAGGAACACGGAGATCAGCATTGGGAGGAACAAGCCGGGTCAGGAACACAGAGATCAGCGTTGTGAGGAACAAGCTCAGGTCAGGAACACGGAGATCAGCATTGGGAGGAACAAGCCGGGTCAGGAACACAGAGATCAGCGTTGTGAGGAACAAGCTCAGGTCAGGAACACGGAGATCAGCATTGGGAGGAACAAGCCGGGTCAGGAACACAGAGATCAGCGTTGTGAGGAACAAGCTCAGGTCAGGAACACGGAGATCAGCATTGGGAGGAACAAGCCGGGTCAGGAACACAGAGATCAGCGTTGTGAGGAACAAGCTCAGGTCAGGAACACGGAGATCAGCATTGGGAGGAACAAGCCGGGTCAGGAACACAGAGATCAGCGTTGTGAGGAACAAGCTCAGGTCAGGAACACGGAGATCAGCATTGGGAGGAACAAGCCGGGTCAGGAACACAGAGATCAGCGTTGTGAGGAACAAGCTCAGGTCAGGAACACGGAGATCAGCATTGGGAGGAACAAGCCGGGTCAGGAACACAGAGATCAGCGTTGTGAGGAACAAGCTCAGGTCAGGAACACGGAAATCAGCCTTGTGAGGAACAAGTCAGGTAAGGGACAAGGAGATCAGCGTTGTGAGGAACAAGTCAGGTAAGGAACAAGGAGATCAGCGTTGTGAGGAACAAGCCGGGTCAGGAACACTGAGATCAGCGTTGTGAGGAACAAGCCAGATCAGGAACAAGGAGATCAGCGTTGTGAGGAACAAGCCAGGTCAGGAACACGGAGATCAGCATTGTGAGGAATAAGCCAGGTCAGGAACAAGGAGATCAGCGTTGTGAGGAACAAGCCAGGTCAGGAACACGGAAATCAGCCTTGTGAGGAACAAGCCAGGTCAGGAACACTGAGATCAGCCTTGTGAGGAACAAGCCAGGTCAGGAACACGGAGATCAGCGTTGTGAGGAACAAGCCAGGTCAGGAACACGGAGATCAGCGTTGTGAGGAACAAGCCAGGTCAGGAACACGGAGATCAGCGTTGTGAGGAACAAGCCGGGTCAGGAACACGGAGATCAGCGTTGTGAGGAACAAGCCGGGTCAGGAACACGGAGATCAGCGTTGTGAGGAACAAGTCGGGTCAGGAACGCGGAGATCAGCGTTATGAGGAACAAGCCAGGTCAGGAACACTGAGATCAGCGTTCTGAGGAACAAGTCAGGTCAGGAAGACGGAGATCAGTGTTGTGAGGAACAAGTCAGGTCAGGAACACGGAGATCAGCGTTGTGAGGAACAAGCCAGGTCAGGAACATGGATATCAGCGTTGTGAGGAACAAGCCAGGTCCGGAACACGGAGATCAGCCTTGTGAGGAACAATCCAGGTCAAGAACACGGATATATCAGCGCTGTGAGGAACAAGCCAGGTCAGGAACACTGATATCAGCGTTGTGAGGAACAAGCCAGGTCCGGAACACGGAGATCAGCCTTGTGAGGAACAAGCCAGGTCAGGAACACGGAGATCAGCATTGTGAGGAACAAGCTAGGTCAGGAACAGGGAGATCAGCGTTGTGAGGAACAAGCCAGGCCAGGAACACGGAGATCAGCGTTGTGAGGAACAAGCCGGGTCAGGAACATGGAGATCAGTGTTGTGAGGAACAAGCCAGGTCAGGAACATGGACATCAGCGTCGTGAGGAACAAGCCGGGTCAGGAACACGGAGATCAGCGTCGTGAGGAACAAGCCGGGTCAGGAACACGGAGATCAGCGTTGTGAGGAACAAGCCAGGTCAGGAACGCGGAGATCAGCGTTGTGAGGAACAAGCCAGGTCAGGAACACGGAGATCAGCTTTGTGAGAAACAAGCCAAGAGCCAGAGGGGAACGTTAGCCAGGATCGGGTCATACACAGAATCAGGATACTCAGAGCAGCAGGAAGACCACGCAAGGGTACGGTCAGACTGGACTGAGTGGTTTATATATAGTGAGTGGGGTGACATCATCACAGGAAACTCCCATCTGGCTCTCTCAGGTGATGTTCTCCTGTCTGGCCATAAGAGGGAGCCTGGGAGTAGTGAGCAACGTTCCATAGTCTGCTCAGACAAAGAAGGAAACACAGGTGGGTGAAATGGTAGCCAAGCCAGGATGCTGCAACACCGATAAGTCAGGGTGGAACCCTGACAGTGATGAGATGTTATTTTATATTTACACACAGTAACCCCCCCCTCATGATGTTCCTATTGGTTTCTCCATCCAGAGTTTTCCTCTTCTGAAGTCTGGTGATCATGTGACCATCACAGTGCCCCCATGTGACTCCCTAAAACCCGAGAGACCCAACATGGAGAAGATTCTAGAGGCCACCAAGAAGATGATGGAGCTGCTGACGGGAGAGGTGAGCGGTGCCGGGAATTCTGGGACATGATCCAGGAACAGACAAGGGGTGTGTCTGGATGTGTCTATTCTCTCATCTTTGGGGTTCAGGGTGAAGACCTGAGAGACTTTAAAGTTAAAGAGGAAGAAGAAGAGACGTTGGTAAGTGGAGATCAGCAGTTTATGGAGGAAGGTGGTCCTCTGTATTCCCGGGATCCCACACAGGAAGATCTCACCATCCCCCACCATGATCAGGTAGATGATGAACAATCTCTGGTGGTATCTCTGAGATCTTCACGTTATCTACATTGTAATTTTGTACTATGCTGTATATATAGAATGGAACCCTGAGTGATTCTAAAGCTGATGTCAAAGAGGAGGAGGGAGTGATGGAGGAGATTCTAAGACACAAAGATCTGTACCAGGACAACATGGAGGAGCCATCCAGCTACAGGAACCCACCAGAGAGATGTCCCCGTCCTCTGTATTCCCGGGATCCCACCCAGGAAGATCTCACCGTCCCCCGCCATGATCAGGTGGGTGGAGTTGAGGGGCGGGAACATAAAGTGATGGAACGCTCTGACATGTGGAGATGATGTGTGGACTTAAGATCTCACCGTCCCCCGCCATGATCAGGTGGGTGGAGTTGAGGGGCGGGAACATAAAGTGATGGAACGCTCTGACATGTGGAGATGACGTGTGGACTCTACAAGATGAGATCTTCTATGTGATGTCACATCATAAATACTTCTATGTCACAGATGAGACTTTCTGCCGTTCTGTTGGTTTAGGGTGAAGATCTGATGAAGATGAAAGTTGAGGGTGAAGTAGAAGAGACGTATGTGAGGGATGATCAGCGATATACGGAGGAGGCCGGGATGATGAGGACATCCATAGAGGAGGACACTCCTACACAGACCAGCACAGGTGGGTCATATGCAGGACATCTCTGGAAGACATCCCTAGAGAGACCCGGCAACAGAGAAATATCTGGTAGATGGTTCCTCCTGACCTCCAACCAGAAGACTTCTACATTCACCCACCTTAGTCTGTCATCTTCCCAACATGGGATGTCCTACACTTCCTTATTTCCTCCATCAGTCATTTAGTAATAAGAGTGGAGCTGAGCCCCACCAGAGGTCAGAGAGTGAGGATGGGGGAACCCAACCAAGATGAAGACTGGACTGATCCTGAAGACAATCGTTGGCTCTTTGATTCCTGGTTCCCCGTCACTTATTGGTTACAAAGCACTTTTAGGCTTGTTCCAGGTCATGGACTCAAAGTCCTCCAGCCAGGGACTCGGCCTGACAAATACTATTACCAGCAGGAGGTCCAGCCATGGCGTCCCCCCGTATCTCTCTCAGTACCAGGGACATTTATTAATGAAGATCTAATGTGCAGGACGGGAAACGCATTTCAAGGAAGTGACCATCACCATGCCGGAGCTCCTCAGTCCTGGGGCTCAGCTCCACTCTTATTACTAAATGACTGATGGGGGGAAATAAGAAAGTGTAGGACATCCCATGTTGGGAAGATGACAGACTAAGGTGGGTGAATGTAGAAGTCATCTGGTCAGAGGTCAGGAGGAACCATCTACCAGATCTGATCCTCCTCACCATAGCTGACTGATGTGGGCGGAGTCCTGATTTAGGTGAACCAATCCGCTCATGTCCTCCAATAATCTCTTTCTATTTGTAGTCCATGGACAGGACGTCGGGAAGATCTCAGAGGAACGTCTCTCGTTGTCTCCAGAAGATGAGGACGTCACACAGTGTAGTCCGGGAGAAGACCATAATGTCCATCAGGTGCCCCACAGTGTGGACGGACCATCGTATTCCTCTAATCCTGAGGAACCTCAAACCGGGAGGGGCGGGGCCGTCCTTCCAACAGATAAGAGGTTTCCCTGTGCTGAGTGCGGGAAATGCTTTCATTTTAATTTTGAACTTAATGCGCATAAACCATGTCATTCAGATGAGAAGCCGTATTCCTGTCCTGAGTGCGGGAAAGGTTTTTCACAGAGGTGCAATCTTTCCATGCATCAGAGATCCCACACAGGAGAGAAGCCCTTTTCCTGCACTGAGTGCGGGAAAAGTTTTACTGCACATCATTGTCTTATTGAACATCAAAGATGTCATACAGGGGAGAAGCCATATTCTTGTCCTGAATGCGGGAAATGTTTTTCACGGAAGGCTCATGTTACCAGACATGTGCAATCTCACACGGGGGAGAAGCCGTATTCTTGTCCTGAATGCGGGAAATGTTTCGCACGGAAGTCCCATGTTTCCAGACATGTGCGATCTCACACGGGGGAGAAGCCGTATCCTTGTACTGTGTGTGGGAAAGGTTTTTCACAGATGTCCGATCTTTCCATACATCAGATATCTCACACAGTGGAGAAGCCGTATTCCTGTCCTGAGTGTGGGAAAAGTTTTGCCAAAAAATCAGATTTGGATGGACACAAAAAATCTTACTGCGACACAAAGCCGTATGCCTGCTCGGAGTGTGGGAAATGTTTTTCACACAGGTGCAATCTTTCCATGCATCAGAGATCCCACACAGGGGAGAAGCCCTTTACCTGCACCGAGTGCGGGAAAAGTTTTACTGCACATCATTGTCTTATTGAACATCAAAGATCTCACACAGGGGAGAAACCATATTCTTGTCCTGAATGCAGGAAATGTTTTTCACGGAAGTCTCATGTTACCAGACATCTGATATCTCACACGGGGGAGAAGCCGTATTCCTGTCCCGAATGCAGGAAATGTTTCGCACGGAAGTCACACCTTTCCAGACATGTGCGATCTCACACGGGGGAGAAGCCGTATCCTTTTACTGCGTGTGGGAAAGGTTTCTCACAAAAGTCATCTGCTATGGAACATCAGAGACCCCACACAGCCCCCAAGGCGAATTAGTGTCTGGAGTGCGGGAAAATCCTTCTCTATATATTTGTATTATAACGATGAGATTGTTTGTATGTTGATTGATAAACGTCGTCTTCAGATTTGTATCTTCTTTTCGTTCCCTTTTTGTTCCTTTTTCTAACTCTACACGTTCGGCTCCTAATGGAGGTTTTAGCCCTCTACTTGTGTCTTGGTAGTTTTGTTTTGCCACTTTGTACTTGCTGAAGGAGCTGAAATCTCGGGGGCGGGGGCTGGGGTGTCTGTATATACGTGGATGACTGCGGTGGGAACAGAAGATGTGGTTTGTGAGTCGGTTATCAGGACCCGCCCTTCTTGTATCCATAATCCCACCCGGGGGGGAAAGACCGAGCACTGCGGTGACCAGACATGAAGGTTCCAGGATACGGTCGGAATCAGGTGGCTTATATGAAGACTGGTCCTCGTGTTTGGGTAGAAGAAGATCCAGATCATGAATGGACCCGCAGTAGAGTCATGCTCATCCTTATTTATGTACTTTCCATCCCTTCCATGTGTTACTCTGCCTGGATCTCATCATCAGACTCCGAGGCCAATGGCTACGATGGACGTCTTCAGATTTCGGGAGGACTAAGTCATCACTTGTATGTTGGGTTTGCTAGTTGGCCATTTGCTGTGAGTTTGAAGGCCACAAAGCTCCTCCTCCTTCTTCCGATGACTCCAGAACACATTGGTGAGGTGTGGGACCTGTTTCGGTTGACGTTTCTGAACATCGGGGGAGTCGGATCCTCCAGGAAGAGTAGCAGCGATCCCTATATTATGGGAAAGTGGAATCACCCGCAATGTAGACTCTGGGTCCATGGACACTGCAACCAGTGGGCCAGCATGGTGGACACCTCTAGGAGAAGGGTGACTGAGATCTCACGGCTCAGCTGGGAAGATTTGAGGCCATGTAGCAGAAAATCCAACATTTGTCTTCCAATCCCCATCACGTGTTCCCTGGAACCTCCCATAATAAAAGGAATGGGGGAGGGGCTGACCTCCCATTTACACTCCTTGTCATTTTCCACCTTTTCGGCCCCTGAAACATCTGCCCCGCAGTCAGATCTCGGTCACTTTATAGGTCCTTCTACTAAGACAAAACCTCGGAAGGCGAGTCCATCGGCTCTACCAGTGCAAGGGAACACCTCAGCCCAACGTTTGTTGTTAATGCCCCGCCCCCCTCTCCATGAGTCCTGCACCCTACAGACCAGGGGCCAAAACCATCTTCACCATCACTAGTAAAGGGCGGTGTTAAGGGATCCTTGTCCTGATGACTCACTAACCAGAGTGTGGTCCTTGTTTGGTGGAGGAGGAATGAGGGGAGAGCTCACATTGGGCAGTGCTATGAAATGGTTATCGCAGCCTGCAATACCATTGGCCACCACTGGAGGGAGGCACGCCCATATGGAGCTGACTGGACACACACAGAGGCCGACACAAATCTTGGATACAATCTGGCGCAATGTAAGGTCTGTAGACGAGCGAGAACCGCTCACTGCTGCAATTCCTCAAACTACCCCCGAGAGCTAGAACCCTGGTGCGATTACTTCTCCCATTTCCCGCCCATAGGGTAGCTTGCCACCACCTGCAGTTTGTCAGCTGACTGATAGTTTGGAGCCTGGTGTATACATGTGACTCCTCCCGGCTGTTTTTGGAGTCATACGGTTGAAAGGTTTCTTTTTCAGGACAGATTGATCATTGAAATGATAAAGTCTCCGTGATATCATCTCGCCTCCATTATAATATCACACCGGAGAAGAAGTATTTTTATTACCCCCAATAAATTACCCCCCCCCCTTCCCATCACCCATCTATAAGGATATACAGAGCATACACACACAGCACAAGGCCGAGATCACACAACGAGAGGTTTCTCGGGGATGCAGTTCCTCTGAGCTCCACCAGGTGGTGATCTCACCTACATCCAGACAGGAAGTCTCTATGGAAAATGGACAGGAAGTGATGTCACCTATAAATAAGAAGTTCCAGGTGAATTGTGAGGAAGTAGAGAGGAGACATTGCTGGAACTGGCAGCAGAGGAGGTAATAAGATATTATATTATATTTACACCCAGTAACACCCTCCCCCCGTCATGTCCGTCCTCCATGTCACCTCCCGATCTCCTCCTATTATTGTACAACCAACACAATCCGGATCATTCTCTGATATCAATGTTATCCGTCTACAGGGAGACCTTCATAGAGGACTGCACCAATGATGGAGGAGGACCGGAGTCACATGACCGAGAGGATACTAAACCTCACCCTGGAGATCATCTACCTGCTGACCGGAGAGGTGAGGAGGGTTCTGGGAGGTCACATGACCTGACCGGAGAGGTGAGAATTCTGGGAGGTCACATGACCTGACCGGAGAGGTGAGAATTCTGGGAGGTCACATGACCTGGCCGGAGAGGTGAGGAGGATTCTGGGGATTCTAACATGATGTTCCTATTGGTTTCTCCATCCAGAGTTTTCCTCTTCTGAAGTCTGGTGATCATGTGACCATCGCAGCACCCCCATGTGACTCCCTAAAACCCGAGAGACCCAACATGGAGAAGATTCTAGAAGCCACCAAGAAGATGATGGAGCTGCTGACGGGAGAGGTGAGCGGTGCCGGGGATTCTGGGACATGATCCAGGAACAGACAAGGGGTGTGTCTGGGTGGTGACGGGAGAGGTGAGCGGTGCCGGGGATTCTGGGACATGATCCAGGAACAGACAAGGGGCGTGTCTGGGTGGTGACGGGAGAGGTGAGCGGTGCCGGGGATTCTGGGACATGATCCAGGAACAGACAAGGGGCGTGTCTGGGTGGTGACGGGAGAGGTGAGCGGTGCCGGGGATTCTGGGACATGATCCAGGAACAGACAAGGGGCGTGTCTGGGTGGTGACGGGAGAGGTGAGCGGTGCCGGGGATTCTGGGACATGATCCAGGAACAGACAAGGGGCGTGTCTGGGTGGTGACGGGAGAGGTGAGCGGTGCCGGGGATTCTGGGACATGATCCAGGAACAGACAAGGGGCGTGTCTGGGTGGTGACGGGAGAGGTGGGCGGTGCCGGGGATTCTGGGACATGATCCAGGAACAGACAAGGGGCGTGTCTGGGTGGTGACGGTATCATTGTGTGTGTCAGGTTCCTATAAGGTGTCAGGATGTCTCTGTCTATCTCTCCATGGAGGAGTGGGAGTATCTAGAAGGACATCGGGATCTCTACAACGGGACCCAGGAAGATCTCACCGTCCCCCACCAAGATCAGGCAGAGAGGGCGGAGCATGCAGACCTAAAAATGCATTCTAAGCTATGAGATGATATTATTGGCTCTCCTCTTTACCTATTCTCTCATCTTTGGGGTTCAGGGTGAAGACCTGAGAGACTTTAAAGTGGAAGAAGAAGAAGAGACGTTGGTAAGTGGAGATCAGCAGTCTATGGAGGAAGGTGGTCCTCTGTATTTCCGGAATCCCACCCAGGAAGATCTCACCATCCCCCACCATGATCAGGTAGATGATGAACAATTATTTATAGTTATGATTTATACAGAAACTTGATTGTTTTAATTAATGTCTTTTATATATTCAGCGTGGAAACCTCGGCGACTATAACATTGTTGTTAAGGAAGAGTATAAAGAGGAGGATGAGGAGCACGGGGTGATGGAGGAGCTTTCTGAAGGACACAAGGACATTATGATGAAGCCACCTAATAACAGGAACCCACCAGAGAGATGTCCCCGCCCCCTGTATTCCTGGGACCCCCCCCAGGAAGATCTCACTGTCCCCCACCATGAGAGATGTCCCCACCCCCTGTATTCCCGGGATCCCACCCAGGAAGATCTCACCATCCCCCACCATGATCAGGTGGGTGGAGTTGAGGGGCGGGAACATAAAGTGATGGAACGCTGTGACATGTGGAGATGACGTGCGGACTCTACAAGATGAGATCTTCTATGTGATGTCACATCATAAATACTTCTATGTCACAGATGAGACTTTCTGCCGTTCTGTTGGTTTAGGGTGAAGATCTGATGAAGATGAAAGTTGAGGGTGAAGTAGAAGAGACGTATGTGAGGGATGATCAGCGATATACGGAGGAGGCCGGAATGATGAGGACGTCCATAGAGGAGGACACGCCTACAGAGAACAGCACAGGTGGGTCATATGCAGGACATCTCTGACCAACAACAGGAAGTGGCGGGGAAGGAGGAATCAAAGAGCCAACGATGGTCTTCAGGATCAGTCCAGTCTTCATCTTGGTTGGGTTCCCCCATCCTCACTCTCTGACCTCTGGCGGGGCTCAGCTCCACTCTTATTACTAAATGATTGATGGGGAAATAAGGAAGTGTAGGACATCCCATGTGGGGAAGATGACAGACTAAGGTGGGTGAATCTAGAAGTCATCTGGTCGGAGGTCAGGAGGAACCACCTACCAGATCTGATCCACACCAACAAAGCTGACTGATGTGGGCGGAGTCCTGGTTGAGGTGAACCAATCCGCTCATGTCCTCCAATAATCTCTTTCTATTTGTAGTCCATGGACGGGACGTCGGGAAGATCTCAGAGGAACGTCTCTCGTTGTCTCAAGAAGATGAGGACATCACGCAGTATAGTCCAGGAGAAGACCATAATGTCCATCAGGTTCCCCGCAGTGTGGATGGACCATCGCATTCCTCTTATCCTGAGGATCCTCATACTGGGAGGGGCGGGGCCGTCCTTCCAACAGAAAAGAGGTTTCCCTGTCCAGAGTGCGGGAAAAGCTTTCATTTTAATTTTGAACTTAATGCGCATAAAAGATGTCATTCAGATGAGAAGCCGTATTCCTGTCCTGAGTGCGGGAAAAGTTACAGGTGGAAACTGTCACTCGTCAGACATCTCAGGTCTCACACAGGGGAGAAGCCGTATTCCTGTCCCGAATGCGGGAAATGTTTTTCACAGACGTCCTACCTTTCCATACATCAGAGATCTCACACAGGGGAGAAGCCGTATTCCTGCACCGAGTGTGGGAAAAGTTTTGCCAAAAAATCAGATTTAGATAGACACCAAAAATCTCACTGGGACGAAAAGCCGTATTCCTGCTCGGAGTGCGGGAAACATTTTTCACAGAAGTCCCATCTTTCCATACATCAGAGATCCCACACGGGGGAGAAGCCGTATTCCTGCACCGAGTGTGGGAAAAGTTTTCCTGCACATCATTGTCTTGCTGCACATCAAAGATCTCATACAGGGGAGAAGCCATATTCTTGTACAGATTGCGGTAAAAGTTTCCGATTGAAAACGGCACTTGTCAGACATCAGACATCTCACACGGGGGAGAAGCCGTATTCCTGCCCTGAATGCGGGAAATGTTTTTCACGGAAGTCCTATGTTTCCAGACATCTGAGATCTCACACGGGGGAGAAGCCGTATCCTTGTAATGTGTGTGGGAAATGTTTCTCACAAAAGTCTTCTGTTACCGAACATCAGAGAACCCACACAGCGCTCAAGGCGAATTAGTGTCTGGAGTGCGGGAAATGCCTTCTAGATAGATAGATATATTTGTATTATAATGATGAGATTCTTTGTATGTTGATTAATAAAAGTCATCTTCAGATTTGGATTATTAAATCGTCTTTTCTTTCCCTTTTATTCCTTTTTCTACCTGTACACGTTCGGCTCATCCTGGAGGTTTTAGCCCTCTACTTGTGTCAGTAGTTTTGTTTTGCCACTTTGTACCTATTGAAGGAGGTGACTCAGGGGTGGGGGGAGGGGATCTGTATATACTCAAATTACACCGGACAACAAGTATTTTTAACAGTTTTGCCTCCTGAAGATACTTTAGGTGACTTCCATTGACCCCTTCAAGTGACCCCCATAGACTCCTCCAAGTGACCCCCATAGACTCCTCCAAGTGACCTCCATAGACGCCTCCAAGTGACCTCCATAGACCCCTTCAAGTGACCCCCATAGACTCCTCCAAGTGACCTCCATAGACCCCTCCAAGTGACCTCCATAGACCCCTTCAAGTGACCTCCATAGACTCCTCCAAGTGACCTCCATAGACCCCTTCAAGTGACCTCCATAGACCCCTTCAAGTGACCTCCATAGACCCCTCCAAGTGACCTCCATAGACCCCTTCAAGTGACCTCCATAGACCCCTCCAAGTGACCTCCATAGACCCCTTCCAAGTGACCTCCATAGACCCCTCCAAGTGACCTGCATAGATCCCTCCAAGTGACCTCCATAGACCCCTCCAAGTGACCTCCATAGACCCCTTCCAAGTGACCCCCATAGACTCCTTCAAGTGACGTAGACATTCATACGTCTCACACTCACAGTTTTTCTCCATCTTCCATATCTCTGGCAGTATTGGAGTGACCTTCCTGAAAAGTGACTACACTGATGTATAAGAGAATACCGATCCATGAGACACCAAACACACCCCATCCAGAAGACACCTTCTACCTCCTCAGAGGAATAGTAATCAAACCTGTATCTGGTATGTATTAAGTCCTCATACTATGAGGGTCTGCAGATTGTGACCTCTTATCATATGGAGACATAGACGTGCCCGGGGTGTTCTACCTCCTCAGTCTCAGCAATGATGGTAGGACCTGGATGAGGAGAACATGTAAACTTATGAAGGTGAGATGAGATCTCCATACCTCCCAATCTCAGTGGTGTTGGCACACAGTCGATCAGAAGGACACCTGGAAGGTTGTTGAGAAGTTCCATCCAATCCCGGGCAGATCTTGCCAACAATGGACATCCAGAGAGGTCACATGATCATAATGCCATCCACTCCAGTCATGTACATAGGGAGGAGACTGAGAACAGCTCATCGTCCTCCAAGAGGAGACCAGAAAAGTGAACCGCCGAGGAAAGTAGGGACAACATAGAACTACGGGGGGGGTAGGGGGGCG
>NW_017308609.1:0-4764 GCF_000935625.1 Nanorana parkeri | reverse complement strand
CAAGTGACCTCCATAGACCCCTCCAAGTGACCTCCATAGACCCCTTCAAGTGACCTCCATAGACCCCTCCAAGTGACCTCCATAGACCCCTTCCAAGTGACCTCCATAGACCCCTCCAAGTGACCTGCATAGATCCCTCCAAGTGACCTCCATAGACCCCTCCAAGTGACCTCCATAGACCCCTTCCAAGTGACCCCCATAGACTCCTTCAAGTGACGTAGACATTCATACGTCTCACACTCACAGTTTTTCTCCATCTTCCATATCTCTGGCAGTATTGGAGTGACCTTCCTGAAAAGTGACTACACTGATGTATAAGAGAATACCGATCCATGAGACACCAAACACACCCCATCCAGAAGACACCTTCTACCTCCTCAGAGGAATAGTAATCAAACCTGTATCTGGTATGTATTAAGTCCTCATACTATGAGGGTCTGCAGATTGTGACCTCTTATCATATGGAGACATAGACGTGCCCGGGGTGTTCTACCTCCTCAGTCTCAGCAATGATGGTAGGACCTGGATGAGGAGAACATGTAAACTTATGAAGGTGAGATGAGATCTCCATACCTCCCAATCTCAGTGGTGTTGGCACACAGTCGATCAGAAGGACACCTGGAAGGTTGTTGAGAAGTTCCATCCAATCCCGGGCAGATCTTGCCAACAATGGACATCCAGAGAGGTCACATGATCATAATGCCATCCACTCCAGTCATGTACATAGGGAGGAGACTGAGAACAGCTCATCGTCCTCCAAGAGGAGACCAGAAAAGTGAACCGCCGAGGAAAGTAGGGACAACATAGAACTATGGGGGGGGGAGGGGGGACGGGACGTAGGGAGACAATTTTATTGGCCAATGGTGAACAGTGGATCACAAGGACACCAATCTGAGATTTCGAAGCCAGTAACGTGTGGAATTGTAGGCCCAATGAGGCGGACTAGACCTCAGCACACGGCTATCGTAGTCAATATCATACACGCCCCTCCCCCCTCGGGCCTAAGGGAAGAATGTTCTGTCATTGGTAGGCGTCTTTGCTCTCATTCTCCCAAACAAAGCCAAAAGAGAAATATTATTATTATACGGGATTTATCCTTCATTCTCCAGCAATGTTTGTTAGCATCAGGTGTGTGCTTAGCCAGACTCTCTGGGGGTGTCAGTTCCTCTGAGCTCCACCAGGTGGTGATCTCGCCTACACCCAGACAGGAAGTCTCTATGGAAAACAGACAGGAAGTGATGTCACCTATAAATAGGAAGTTCCAGGTGAGTTGGGAGGAAGTAGAGAGGAGACATTGCTGGAACTGGCAGCAGAGGAGGTAATAAGATATTTTATATTTACTCCTGATCACTGTGACGTCTTTTATCTCCGGCAGATTCTTCTACCCACATATATATAGTGTTTTCTATACATCCTGACCTCCATGTCACCTCCCGATTGAAGATCTGATGAAGATGAAAGTTGAGGGTGAAGTAGAAGAGACGTATGTGAGGGATGATCAGCGATATACGGAGGAGGCCGGAATGATGAGGACATCCATAGAGGAGGACTCGCCTACAGAGACCAGCACAGGTGGGTCATATGTAGTACGTCTCTGGAGTGCTTTCCATGCCACTGACGTACGGCAGAACACAACCGCTGGCAGCTGGCCAGCTCAGTATGCCAAACGTCACTTTGGCCACCATGGACTTATACCAGAATGGTTCCCCGGTAAAATAATAGCGGTCATCAGCGGCTATAGGTATTAACAAGAAATCCAGGTGGCTCTACGGGAACGAAGGGTCTGCTCCAGTCTGATGTTGGAGCCATCTCTAGTTCATGCCGATGGACGTATTCCTTCTCTCTCAGGCTGACACTCATGAAATTCCAGGCATGTGGCAGGATCTGCAGCCATGATCACTTGCCACAGATTGGTTTCAGCATCCGCCTTCAGTGTCTTTACTCTCACCCTGCGTGGCTGTACCCCACCCATGTGTCTCTGAGTCAGACCAAACCTCCTTCTGCTTCACATTCCTCCAGGATCTGCTCTGCCTTGATGTCCACCTCCTGCAGGCCATAAATCGTGTCCTCCCGTGATCTGCCTTACCGAACACACAATAGTCAGGTCACCTTTGTCTCTTTCTTTTGCCGGCGTGTTTGTACAAATAAAACGATAGATGAGAGCTCTCCGCTGCCCCGTGCAGCAGCTTTTTATGGGCCCTCTAGGAGTTATCACCGAGAGCTCTCCGCTGCCCTGTGCAGCAGCTTTTTATGGGCCCTGTAGGAGTTATCACTGATCACCGAGTCAGACCAAACCCCTTCTGCTCCACATTCCTGCAGGATCTGCTCCGCCTGGATGTCCACCTCCTGCAGGCCATAAATCGTGTCCTCCCGTGATCTGCCTTACCGGACACACAATAGTCAGGTCACCTTTGTCTCTTTCTTTTGCCGGCGTGTTTGTACAAATAAAACGATAGATGAGAGCTCTCCGCTGCCCCGTGCAGCAGCTTTTTATGGGCCCTCTAGGAGTTATCACCGAGAGCTCTCCGCTGCCCTGTGCAGCAGCTTTTTATGGGCCCTGTAGGAGTTATCACTGATCACCGAGTCAGACCAAACCCCTTCTGCTCCACATTCCTGCAGGCCATGAATCTTGTCCTCCTAGGAACTATCTGCCTTACCAGACACAATAGTCAGGTCACCTTTGTCTGTTTCTTGTGCCGGCGTGTTTGTACAAATGAAACGATAGATGGTCTTCAGGATCAGTCCAGTCTTCATCTTGGTTGGGTTCCTCCCATCCTCACTCTCTGACCTCTGGCGGGGCTCAGCTCCACTCTTATTACTAAATGACTGATGGGGGAAATAAGGAAGTGTAGGACATCCCATGTGGGGAGATGACAGACTAAGGTGGGTGAATGTAGAAGTCATCTGGTCTGAGGTCAGGAGGAACCATCTACCAGATCTGATCCTCATCAACAAAGCTGACTGATGTGGGCGGAGTCCTGGTTGAGGTGGACCAACTTGCACATGTCCTCCAATAATCCCTTTCTTTCTATTTGTAGTCCATGGACGGGACGTCGGGAAGATCTCAGAGGAACGTCTCACGTTGTCTCCAGAAGATGAGGACATCACACACTATAGTCCAGGAGAAGACCATAATGTCCATCAGGTGGCCCACAGTGTGGATGGACCATCATATTCCGTCCTTCCAACGATTTTGGTCCATAAACGATCTCACAGCCGTCAGAAGTCGCATTCCTGCCCTGTGTGCGGGAAAAGTTGTGGCACAAAATCACTTTTAAAAAGACACCAAAAAACTCACACTGGTGAGAAGCCGCATTCCTGCTCAGAGTGTGGGAAATGCTTTTCTCATAAGTTTAATCTTTCCAGACATCTGAGATCTCACACAGGGGAGAAGCCATATTCCTGCACAGAGTGCGGGAAGGGTTTTGTCACAAAATCACTTTTAGATATACACCAAACGTCTCACACGGGTGAGAAGCTGTATTCCTGCCCCGAGTGTGGGAAAAGCTTTCTTGATCAATCAGAACTGCTCAGACATAAAAGCTCTCACATAGGGGAGAAGCCTTATTCCTGTTCTGAATGCGGGAAATGTTTTTCACTAAAGTCTTCTCTTTCCGTACATCAGAGATCTCACACAGGGGAGAAGCCATATTGCTGCCCTGAGTGTGGGAAATGTTTTTATTCAAAATCCCATCTTCTTTTGCATCAAAGACATCATACGGGTGAGAAATCGTATCCCTGTCATGAGTGTGGGAAAAGTTTTTATTTTGAATGTTATCTTATTATGCATAAAAGATGCCATACGGGTGAGAAGCCATATTTGTGCCCGGAGTGCGGAAAAGGTTTTTCTCGGAAGTCCCATCTTTCCAGACATCAGAGGACTCACACAGGGGAGAAGCCGTACTCCTGCACTGAGTGCGAGAGTTGTTTTACCCAGAAATCCCATCTTGCCATACATCAAAGATCTCACACCGGGGAGAAGCCATTTTTCTGCTTAGAGTGCGAGAAATGCTTTTCCCGGAAATCGGATCTGGTTAAACATCAAAGGCTTCATACAGGGGTGAAGCCGTACTCTTGCCAAGAGTGCGGGAAAAGTTTTTCGCAGCAGGGCCATTTTCTACGTCATCAGAGAAGTCACGCGGGGGAAAAGCCATATTCCTGTAATGAGTGCGGGAAACGTTTTTCCAAAAAGTCCTGTCTTACCAGACATCAGAGGACCCACACGTCCGTGTAGGTGTATTTATAGTGTCTAGAGTGCGGGAAACGTCTTCTATATGAATCTCATCAGAGATCTGACGCTGGGAAGAAGCACACCTCGGAAAACAAGGGGGCCGAGCTCTCCTCTGATCAGAGTTGACTAAAGACTTTAAAGTTGTGTCTGGGCTTCCTCTGCCAAAGGGGGAGGGGCGGGGTCACTGCTGGTCGAGTCCCTCTAGCAGTGCAGTCTGATCTCCCTTAACATCATGGTGAGGGAGGAGCTCGTGGATGAAGAGAAGGGGAGATCAGACTACACAGTGTCACTGCAGTAGTGGTCATGCCTGCCCAGGCAACTTCGTTGACCCGGGGAGCCCCCTGCTGGTGGAAACTGGAACATACGACATCTTCCGGTTGAACATTTCCCACTTCCTCCGTCATACAATTTATTTTGATTATTGTGTCTTCAGATTTGTATTATGATTTTTTTTTTATAACAATAAAACTCCGAGATCAAGGTCCTTTCTCTGTGGCGTGTACTTGTTGAAAGAGGAGGCCCCCCCCCCCCCC